>NW_016823424.1:1031896-1049316 GCF_001698545.2 Rhinopithecus bieti | reverse complement strand
TGTCCCCAGAGGTGGAGTCTACAGAGACAGGCAGGTTTCCTTGAGCTGCTGTGAGCTCCACCCAGTTCGAGCTTCCCAGCGGCTTTGTTTACCTACTTAAGCCTCAGCAATGGCGGGCACCCCTCCCCCAGCCTCGCTGCTGACTTGCGGTTAGATCGCAGACTGCTGTGTTAGCAATGAGAGAGGCTCCGTGGGCGTGGGACCCTCCCGGCCAGGTGTGGGATATATTCTTCTGGTGTGCCCGTTTGCTTAAAGCACAGTATTGGGGTGGGAGTCACCCGATTTTCCAGGTGTTGTGTGTCTCAGTTCCCCTGGCTAGGAAAAGGGATTCCCTTCCCCCTTGCGCTTCCCAGGTGAGGCGATGCCTCGCCCTGCTTCAGCTCTCGCTGGTCGGGCTGCAGCAGGTGACCAGCATTGATTGTCCGGCACTCCCTAGTGAGATGACCCCAGTACCTCAGTTGAAAATGCAGAAATCACCCGTGTTCTGTGTCGCTCGCGCTGGGAGTTGGAGACTGGAGCTGTTCCTATTCAGCCATCTTGCTCCGCCCCAAATAGTTTTCTTAAGGTCATTCAGCCATTAAGTGGTTGAGCCAAGATCCTAAAACCACTGATTCTGAAGTCTATAGTGCTGTCCAGCAGAACTTTCCATGATGACAGAATTGCTCTGTATCTGTGTTCATTACAGGATCCATTAGCCACGTGTGGCCATTGAACACCTGAAATGTGGCATGTGTGACTAAGGAACTAAATTTTAAATATTATTTAATTTTAATTAATTTAAATTTAAATCCTCACGTGTGGCTTCTGGCTCCTGGCTACTATGCTGGATAGCACAACCCTAAAACCTGAACTTGTGCTATAGTATACAAGCAGTGTTAACCAAAACTCAGGATCCAGTTACTAATTTTGGCTGGACCAAGATAACTAAAAATAATTGGAACCAGAAAAATAAGAAATAAAAATAAGCAAAAGCAATAAAATCAATAAATTTGTATCTATAGGCATTAGCATTTGAGCATCTCATTATGTTTAGTGGTGTGTGTGTATGTGTGTGTGTGTGTGTATGTGTGTGGTCCTGGGAGAAGGCAGCAAAGGTGTGTGGTCCTGGGAGAAGACAGGCTCTTAGCCACACATTGGGGACACTCCTGTAGCCTCTTGTCTGAACTCCCTTCTCTATTCCTAGGTCTTGGGCTCTGAACCCAAAACCACTTTTTGTTCTCCAGCTTCGTGGTCTGGATTGGAGTGAATATGTGAACACTGTGCAAATTAGCAGTGAGATTTACTTGCATTCATGTGAGAGTGAGATTCTCTGGGATTCATTCTTAACTCCCAAGTTGCCACTTTGTGTCTTCTTTGGTATGCTATCTCAGAACCTTACTTTCCTCATCTGCAGAGTTGGAAGAATGTTGTGTGTATCATGCTTTTTGTACTTATGTTAGGTATCATCATCTATAATCCCAGCCCTTCACTAAAGCCTCGGCATTCTTGGCCACAGGGTGGGTCCCGGCTCTCTTGATACTTTTGTTTATTTCTGATTCCACCTCTGTGCCCTAAGTGTGTTCCATTTCTCCACTGGACTGGACATTTCTGCAGAGCAGAGGCTGTTTCTCCTGCCCCCTCTGACCTCCCCTGGAGCCCCAGGGCAGGGCCCTGGCCCAGGCACTGGCTGAGAGTCTGCTCACTTGTTCTTGAAGTCCCCTACCACGTCCTGGATGTTCTTTAACTCCACATCCAGCCTCCCCTACCCTCCACCCAGGCAGTCCAGCTGCTGCCTCATGTTGTTGATGTGGGCAACAAACATGGGCTCAAAATTGGCCCTGACGATTTTTTGGTCTTGCAGGAAGCTCCATTTAGTCACCAGGACTTTGTTCTCCTGTTCCAGAAACCACACCTGCCCCAGCCAGCGGTAAGAGACTGAGAGAGCTTCCATGCAGGAACCTCCCAGAAGGCTCTGGGATATGGGATCCCTAACAGTCCAGGGAGGTTCTGCACAACCTGGACCTCAGAGTCCAGGCAGCAGCCTCTTTCTCCTCTTCCTCAGCCTGGAAGGAGCCTGGAACGTAGAGAGCCAAGCAGATGTTGGGGCAATGGGCTTGGGAGACAAATGGTTTGGTTTGGAGAGGGAAGAAGCAGGAAGGGTCAGAGGGTCTGGCACCAACCAGGTGCATGTGTGGTAATCCAAGAAAAGAACACTCCACCATCATGTTACCAGGTAAAGTTTTGAATTCCATTAAATGGGCAGGAGGTCCTTGGCAGAAAGTTTAATATGTCCATTTTCTTTCTCACGTGATCTCTCTAGACCTAGAATCTGGACTCAATTGCCTATATACTCTGGGAATGCTGCAATGGGTCACACTGGAGTTGAATTGCGAGGACCTGGGTATGTCCCCAGCCATGTCCATCATGAGCCATGTGGCCTTGGGCCAGCCCCCACGCCCCTTCCTCTCTCTGCTCTCTCGAGTCCTTTGTGGTCTTGTGCAGCCAATTTGGGTTTCTTGAGTAACCCTCATCTCACCTCAATGTGGGAGACAGACTTGGGAAATACACACAATTTTCCCCCTTAAACAAAGTTCCCAGGACAAGGTATGGGGATTGGGGTCTGGAGCAGACCTGGGGCAGGCCTGGGGGTTTTCGGGCCCCCTATCCACACAGGCTCTTAGCCACACATTGCGGACACTCCTGTAGCCTCTCATCTGAACTCCCTTCTCTATTCCCAGGTCTTGGGCTCTGAACCCAAAACCACTAAATTATGCTCCTCCCATTCTATTCACTTATGATTTCTAAAAATTCGTTTATTGGAGATTCAGTCTGTGCCGCACCACACGGCAGGTCAGCTGCAAGCATGATTTCATTTGATTCTCATAATAACTTTGTGAGGGTGGATGATAAAAATAACAATTTTGAATATTTTTTGAGCAGCCACTATGGGTAGCTGGTTTCCATGTATCTTCTTTAATCTGAAATAGCACTACAGGGGTCATTGTTATGATTCTTGCTTGACAAAGGAGGTGATTGAGGCACAGTGTAGTTAGGCACCTTGGCTGAGTTCACGTAACTAGTGAGCACTGCGGCCATTGTCAGAACCCTGACTCCCGGTCCCATGCCCTGAATCATTGCACCCCACACAGATGGGAAAATCAGGCTCAGAGAGGAGAGGCATTTTGGCCAGTGGAGAAAGCCTCAAGATGTCACTCCGAATTCCTGTCCCTCTACTTCTGTCCTCTCTCAGTCTGAACTTGCCTTTACCCCAACACTGGGGATTTCACAATTGTTCTCAGTGTCATTTCCCTCCTTCCTGCCACCCTCCCCCTCCCATCCATTCCAAATTTTAGCCCCTGGTTTTACACTCATCTTCCTTCCTGATTCATGGCCTCCCTCTCCCCCCACTTCACTTCCTGCTCCTTCACCCCGGACAAAGGTGTTTTAGAACCCTGGCTCCCAAGTAGCTCACATCAGTCCTGAGCTTAGTCCTGAGCATTGAACCCACTCCCTCCAAGCCCACATCGACTGCCCCACTCTGGGTGAGCCCACTGGGCTATGCCCCAGCTCAGGCCTGATGGGAGGGGTCCAGGAGACTATAAACTCAGGAATGTGGGAGCTTCCTGGATGTCTCACTGCTGCCTGCAATTATGGGCTAAATGGCTCCTCTCCTTGGTGAAAGCGTTGCTCCCAGGGCTGCCTTTTAACTCTTCTTCGTGGCCTGTTATTTATCTGCTAGGTCTGCAAGTTTGAAGCTGTCAGGGAACAATCAGCCCCTCTGCTGGGCCACCCACCCGGCGTCAGTATTCTGGAACACTGGTTTGGAACAGGGACGGCACCAACAGAGCAGGGAGGCCGGTCTGGGCTTCTCCCAGTAGCTCCAGCTCCCCAAACAATGCATGCCAAGGAGAGGGAAAAGGAAGTCTGGCCAGCCCTGCACTCCCTGCTCCTCTGCAGCTGGCCCTCCCTTCCTGCCAGCCAGCCTTCTTAGCTCAGAGGGAAGGGGCGAGGGCTGATGCCTCTGAGCACTGCTTGTGTGAGGCCTGTTCTGGGAGCAGGCCTGGGGGAGGAGGAGAATTACTTTGGGTCAGTCACCATTCCAAACAGAGGGCCAGACAACAAACAGGCGACACATGCATTTAATAGACACATTGCAGGGAGGGAACAGAAGGAGCGCTGACTCCCAACAGGATGCTTATAAACATGATGAGACAGGTGGGTGACAACCTGGCATTGAGACAGACTCCCCAACCTCTGCATCTGGAGGGAGTGAGGGAGGTGGAGCTGGAGGAGGACTTTCCAGTTGCCTGGGCCTCACAAGATAGGCTGAATGAGAGCCTCGGGAGAGAGCAGGTTTTGGTTTTACATGTGTAGCAGACAGGTGCTGCCGGCAGTCTGGGCACTGTCAGGAGGGAGAGGCTAGCTTACGCCTGGGAATGGGGTGTAGCCAGTACTGCAGGCTCCCAGTAGCACAGGTGCACCTTACGAGGAGAGAGGAAGGAGGAGGACCCAGGTGTCCAGGTGTGACTGCAAACAGGCCTCAAGGCAGGGGAGAGGGAGCCATGCGGCTCTCTTAGTGCTTGTAGCTCTTCCGGCTGGAGGATGTGGTAGAGACAAACTTGACACTAGAACCACTGCCCCCTAGGCCCCGGTTGCTGGTGGCACTGAAACCAGAACCTCCCAGGCCTGCACCCAGGCTATGCCCGCCACTGGTGGTGAAGGAGTAGCCGCTGCCCCCACCGAGGCCCAGGCTTCCACCTCCAATGCCGCTGCCGCTTCCATAGCCACTGGAAAGAGTGGAGCTGACCACAGCTGCCGGGAAGAAAGGAGGTGTGGTCAGATCAAGTGCAGGAGAGAAGACAGTGGGAGTGTCAGGGCCTGTGCCCTGGAGTCCTTGGGTGGGGAGGGGTGGTCTCATTAGCCAGCAGTTTGCCTCCTTCCAATATCCCCTGCTTAGTGAGATCACTGCCATATGCCTTGGCCTGTGTTCCTGAGCTGCAGCTCCAGGCAGACTCTCAGGTTGGAATGGCTTCCTCCTCCCCTTCCAGAATCTACTGGAGCCCTCTCCTCCTGGAAGCAGCTCCAGTCCACCTGCTTTCCCTTTGATCCTCCTGCTGTGCCGTCTGGGCCTGTCTCCCCTCCGGGCCTGACTCCAGAGTTTCTCTTCCTTCTGGACGCTCATTGGGGGAGGGGCACAGTCCTCTTCCCTCAGGGTCCCCCAGTCCCACACTCAGAATCACAGAGTGGAGGCTGGAATATTCTTGATGGATCAAGTGACAGATTAACCTGTTGGCCAGTCAACTGTGACCCCGTTCTCCTCCCAACCTATTCTTCTCCTAATTTATAACTCATCCCCTTACACATTCTAACACCCTACTTAGGGTTCTGCAGAAGGAAAATCAAATTTAAAAAAAGACTCCGTTACAGGATGAATTGTGTCTTTCAAAAACCTATGGTGAAGTGTTAACACCAGCATCCGTGAATGCAGCCTTATTTGGAAATGGGATTGTTGTAGGTACAAGTAAGTTAAGATAAAGTCTGTAGGGTGGGCCCTGGTCTAACATGACTGGTGTTCATACAGAAAGAAGGAAGACATTCATCTGAAGCCACAGACAAACAGGGACACGGTCATACAATCACAGAGACAGAGAGTGGAGGGATGCAGCCACAAGCCAAGGAATACTGAGGATGAATGGCCATTGCCAGAGCTAGGAGGAGGCTGGAGGGGGGCTGGGCCACCACGTTCCAGGACACCATCTGGTTTGGAGAGGGGATAGCGCCACCCTGCATGACATACAGAGCAGGAGGCTGGCCTGGGCTCCAAGTTTCAGAGGGAGTAGGGCCCTGCTAACCCCTAATTTCAGCCTCCGGAACTGTGAGACAAGACATTTCTGTTGCTTTAAGCTACCTGACTGGTGGTACTTTGCTGCAGCAGACCTGGAAAACTAATACAGACAATTAGGTGTTTTCAAAAGAAAAGGAGCTTCGAGGTTATGCTTGAAGGTCTGTCCCCAAAATTAGCTTAGAGGGTCTCCGGCACCACTAGACAAGGACATCAGGGAAGGACACCTGGGTGGTTCAGATGGCTTTGCCTTCTAGAATCATTGGCTAATATAATCAATTGCTCTTATGAATGCCCATCAAGAAAACCAAACCCAAACTCATTTGTAGAGGGTGAGTTGTAAGAGTCATTTCTGTTGCCCTCATGGTGGCAGCACTGAGCTCTGCGAATGACCACTTCTCTCACCAGCACAGGGCCATGCCAGCTTGTTAATAACTCTCCTGTTTTAGAGCTACTGTACCCAACTGTCATATTTTATGCTGCCCTCACTGCTTTGAAAACCCTTGGCATCTTTCTGCAGATATACTCTGCAGAACTGAGCCAAGCAGTGGAGCTTCTTCCAAAACGGTTTGGGAGAGAAGCTGCCTAGTTGGCAATGCTCTTGTCTGCAGCATAAAGTTTCCCTTTAAAGGTCCAAGCCAGACCAAGAATTGTCATAGATCCTGTCTACATCAAATGCTCACTTCTGTGCTGGGTTTGCAGCCCCAACAAAAAAGGCAGGGAATTCTGGCAGGTAGGAGATGTGGCCAGGATCTTTTAAACCCACTCAGAACAATGACAACAAATCTCCCATCACCCCTTCTGTGACACCCTCACTCTCAAAGGGGAAAGAACTGTGACATCAAAGACTCTGCTAATATGGCTTGCTTTGTAAGGGACTCAAAACCTCCAACCTTCTCCAAATGAACTCTGTCTGTGAGGTTCCTTCTAACCCCTCATATCTTCACCCTCCTGCAGGCCCACCATGTCCCCATCCCCTCCACCACACACACTTCAAATGGCACAAGAAGTATGTCATACTCACAAATGTTAACTGGAGAAACTCCCTCTCCACTCAACCTGATTGGGAAGAGCGGGGAGAAGAAAGGTTACCAATGTGGCTAGCAGCTTACGGGCCTTTACAATGACACTTTTGTAATTGTTTTCAAAGCATTTAAACATACTTTATTATTTTTATTGCAGAAGTAATGCAGGTTGAAATTACTTGAGAACTAGTAGTATTAAAGATAATATTAATAACCTAATGAATAAAATAAGGTGGAATTTGAGGTTCATAGGAGCAAAAATCTATAATCTCAGAAATACATTTTTTGGTTTCAACTAGTTAGATGCCTTAAGGAAATTAAAAGTAATCATACACTGGCATCAACTGGATAGGAAGGGCCTGTCCTATAATAAGATTTGTCTCTCAACAAGGGTCCATTGTCAAGCACTGAGCCAGGGCAGAGCTTATTATACATAAGTGCGGAGAGGAGTCTGAGTCATAAAAATAACAGTAGTAATATCAGTTTATTATTATGTTAGTAACCAAGTAACTTTGCTTTAGCATCTTCAGGACAGAACTGGCATTCATTCATAAACACATACTGAGAATCTTAACAAGAGCTAACAGTTGTTGAGTATCTGTTACCTGTATCACACCACTCAGTTCTCTCAACAACCCCATGAGGTAGGTATTATTCACTCACTTTTATAGAGGGAGAAATGGAAGCTCAGACAAGTTAACTAACTTGCCCATAGTCACAAAACTGGATTTGAAGCCAGATTCATCTGACAACAAAACCTATGTCATTGGCCACAAAACTGAATGATAGCTAACATTTATTTAACACACTGTGTACCATGCACTGTTCTAAGAGCTTTGTGTGTATTCACCTGTTTGAACCCTTTTAATAATGTGAGAATTTAGAACTATTGTTATTCACATTTTATTGGGTGAGAACACTGAGACGTGGAGAGGTTAAGTAATCTGCTCTTGGCTACACAGCTTCTAACTGGTAGAGCACAAAACTCTCATGAAGCTTTGCAGATCATGTAATCTGACCTTTTCATTTTATCATTGAAGAAATTGAGGGCCAGAGAAGGGAGACTGACTTTCCCAAGGTTATGTAGCTACTTAGTGGTAGATCTGTAAGCCCAAATCCTAGGACTGTTTGTTTTCAGCCTATGGCCTTTTAGACCACATTTTGAGAGCTGCCATGTAATCAGATGTCTCCTTAGTTACTTAGATCTGATCAGGTTTTAGGTTTCTATGTGGGTACTAATTGTAGTTGCACCTCAAATGATTTACTAGCCTGGAAGGAAATTAAAATTACTTTTTTTTTTTTTTGCCAGAGCCCAATTCTGAACTGCATTTTCTTCCAGGAGAAGAAGGGGCTGCAACAGCCTGAGCCCCTAGGAATGCCCAGGAAGCTGGGGGGAGCTCAACTTGCTTTGAGGATGAAGTTGGTGCATCTATCTCACCTGCACTCCTCGCCCTCCAGCAGCTTGCGGTAGGTGGCGATCTCCACGTCCAGTGCCAGCTTGATGTTCATCAGCTCCTGGTACTCACGCAGGAGCCGAGCCATATCCTGCTTGGCCTTCTGCAGAGCCTCCTCAAGGTCCACCAACTTGGCCCGTGCATCCTTGAGAGCCAGTTCTCCACGCTGTTCTGCATCGGCAATGGCTGTTTGCAAGCTGGAGCACTGTAAGGACAGGAGGAAGCCGTGAATCCTGCTGACAGCCCATGGAGGTGTGATGCTTCTTGGGGAGGAGTTCTTAAAGATGGCAGAATGGCCCAGAAGAAATGAGCATTTGAGGAGCTCTTGGCCCTGCCAAAACTTTACCTGCTTCTTGACGCTGTCGATCTCAGCTCTCAGCCTCTGGATCATGCGGTTCATTTCAGAGATCTCTTGTTTGGTGTTTCGAAGGTCATCCCCATGTCTGCCTGCTGTAACCTGCAGCTCCTCATACTGAGAGAACCAGAGCAAACCCAGTCACTGAGTCAAATGCCTGGCCCGGACACTCGCTGTGCACACAGACTCACCCTGGGTGCCACAAGCAGGCTCATTTATTCCTGGTCATTCACTCCTTCCCCTTGAAGCTTACAGTTTATTTGGGGACATAGACATTAACTGAATCAGCATATTATCAAATGTATAGTTCCACACTGAGATAAGTGCCCTTAGGAAATGAACAGGGTCCTGGGAGAGTGTAGTGAAGGGATCTGACCTAGAGTTGGAAGTGGGGAGTGGTGGTCAGGGAAGTCTCTCCAGAGATGGAGATGCCTGAGCTGTGGTCTGAAGGATGAGAAGGAGGGACCTAAGTGACCAGCTGTGGGGGAGAATATTCCAGACAAAAGAAACAGCCTGCATGAAGGCTCTGGGTCAGGGAAGGAACATGGTGAGTTCTAGGAGTGAGATGGTGATTTGGTCACTATCCCTGGGGAGTTCCTGGTCACAAAGCATGCATCCAGACCAACTGTGCCCATGAATTTTGGTAGCCCTCCAAACACCAGTGCTGGGGAAACAGGGAGGAGATATGGGGGAACGGTGTGGGATGGTACAGAGGCTGTGGAAGGCACAATTTTGAAGTCTTTGTAAAAGTATTCCCAATCTCAGGTAGTTCTCAACCTAATGGTGCATAACGAGGACACAGGGCACATGAATTTAAGAGCAATAATTACACCCTGTCTCCTACAGCAGACTGAAGTGAAATCTATACCCTTCCCTGACACAAGGAGATACCCTGCCCGAGTCAAGATCTGTGAGGTTCTTGAAAGTGCTGACGAGCTCAGCTTCCTGTTTCTAGATATACACGATTAAATGGAGCAACAACCCAACAACACGAGGAATTGTTTGCTATCGATTTTAACCACTTCACCTTGGGGTTAAGTGCATCACGTTTCCTCTCACCGTCAAGGCGCTGCCTCTGCGCTGTGGACCCCTGGCCCCTGCTACCCACCTTCCTTTCCACCACACTCCTGACCAGACGAGACTGAGGCAGTGCATGGAGCAGGCAAAGAGTAGGAACCAGCTTGTAGGTGAGCAGCTGCCCCAAGAGGGGTCTGGATTTGGCAGGGAGCTGGTATCATGGGTCAACTGTACCCTTCCAAAGCCAAACGTCTTTGTGGCTGTCTGAGCTCTGGGAAGTAGCTGTTTGTGTTTATCCCAGCCTTCCTCTTCCTGACATAAACTCCCTTGCTTGTTTCTGCCTGCCAGCACCTTGTTCAGCCTTAAATCTCTCCTCACTCCTCGGCAATCTTTTGTCCCTCACGGCTTCCCAACCGGACAAAGCTCTCACGTCTTCCTGGAAGCTTTTTATTCATGCTATCTTTTCCCTTCCATGATTGTCTATTCACTTAATGGCCTCCCAGAGCTTGGGTTCTCTGTTTGCAGTTTATTCATTTGCAACCCTGTAACCTTGATTGGCATACATCAGGAACTCAGAAAATATATACAGAATTAATAAGCCTTTTAGAAATTGCTTCATGACTGTGTCTCAGTTGTCCTGGTGTCTCACTCTGCTCCCACCCAGATCTTGAGGAATACGGGGCCGGTGGAAGTCCTGAGCTCCCAGCATTGGGTTGACCACGTATTAGTGTGTCTGGTTGGGTTTCCACATGCATTTCAAGCTAAGTTTTCATAGCATCAAAGATATGCCTGCTAAGTTGAAATAAACAAATGTGCTCACACTCTTCCTGAGGCCGAGTCAAATGATAATGTGGAGCCTCAGAGAACACTAACCCTGGAGCCTATCATGGAGGTTTCCATGCTCACCTTGGTCTGGTACCAGGACTCAGCCTCGGCCCGGCTGCGGTTGGCAATGTCCTCGTATTGCGCTTTGACCTCGGCAATGATACTGTCCAGGTCCAGGTTGCGGTTGTTGTCCATGGACAGCACCACGGACGTGTCACTGACCTGGGTCTGCAACTGGGACAGCTCCTGCAGGGCAGTAAACTCAGCATCACCAAGGCATAAGAAGAAGGATCTTAAATCTTCATGGTTAACTACCCATCTAGGTCAGGAATCCTTTCCTTGGTATTCCTGGAAGATTCTCCCAGCTGTTCCCTAGGTATTCCCATTCATCCCAAAAGATCAGTGTGGTAAAGGTCTTTCCCAGCCTTGCTTCTCAAGGCTCCCATCTGTGTGCTTTCCCTAGGCATAAGGATGGGTAAGCATCCTCTGAATTGGAATTGCATAGATTTGAATGTGACATGTGTCTGTTCAGTCTGCCAGCATAAAAGCCTTCTTCAAGAGCATCAGGGAACATCTGGGACCCTGCTTCCCCCTGCGCAGTGTGACTCCATCACTTTCCACCTCTCTCTCTCTTTCCACAGACCCAGGTCTCTGCCTTCAGAGGGTTAGTGCCCAGAATGAGGCATCTTCAAAGGGCAGGAAGCCCCCTGACCAATGAGCTGAGGGGTAGCTTGCTTGCTTTTTTTTTTTTTTTTTTTAAATACTTTTCAGGGAAGGGGAAGGGAACAGGTATGTCTTGATTCCTTGCGAAAGTTACCCAGTGACCTAGAATTTGGGAATCAGTACTCTCTCCTTGCTAGATGTTGTCTTGCCATGGGATGAGGGAGTTCGGAGGAGAAGCATCAGAGCTGGGGTAGTTTAGTATGATAAGGCTCCAAGCGGTTCTCCCTGGTACCCCTACCCCCAAGCCCCAGCTTGAAGTATCCAGGCAAGATGCTGGGCAAAGGCACTGAGTAAATGAATGACACAATGCACCATCCTTTTCTTTCCAGGCCCCAGACCTAGGAGGGACAGAAATACTTGCAGACTCTTACTGCATCAAAGACTGAGTGGAGGAAGTTGATCTCCTCAGGCAGAGATTTGACCTTGGCCTCCAGCTCCACCTTGTTCATGTAGGCAGCATCTATGTCCTGGAACGACAGCACAGGATGCTCCTTTGAGTCTGCAGCCCCAAGCACTTAGCCCAAAAGAAGCCGAGTAGATTTCTCCCTAGCCCATCTAGTTTGGATTTTAGAAAACTCTGGGTCTGGGGGATTTGGGGTTGGGGATGGGTGATTACTGAGAACTGGGGCTTGAATCCCTGAGCTCACAGAAACCCAAGTAGGGCTAATGGGGCCATCAACATAGAGGGAGCATGTTAGGAGATTTGAACCCTGCAGATATTCTCATGGTTGATGTGACATTTCTTGGGTGGCCCAAGGGTCAGAGGTCAGGTTACTCCACACTCCAGATTCCGTTTTAAACCTTCTCCTTTGAGAGACATCCCCACTCACTTTTTTCAGGGCTACAAATTCATTCTCAGCAGCCGTGCGCTTGTTAATTTCATCTTCGTACCTATAAGGACAGAGAAGGGGGTGTGCTGTTGAGTAAGTTTGCATTGAACTCTTCCTGGGCTGGTGTAGCAAGAGTTAAGAGCCCTCGAATCATTTCCAGCTCTTCCGCTGACCTGGGCGTGACTTTGGGTGATTCACCTAACCTCTATTTCTCCCTCCATAAAAGGGGGATAATTTCTTCTGCTAGTTTTTAATAAAGTTTTCTAAGAGTAGAAGGTGAGCATGGAACTTAAAGGAATAGAAAAATATACTTAGGCAATTCCGTCTTTTGATAGATATGCAATGCCAATCTTTAAAATGTTTTTCCACCTCAAGTGTCTGCTGAAATCGTGGAGTAAACTTTATCTGTTCAGCAGGCTCTTTCAGGTACATTTTGATGTATTTTCACTGAACCTCAGGGTGGCTTCCGAGAACCGTGCTTTTTGTAACTAGGGGTAGCTCAAGCTCAGAAATAAGGGCAAGCTGGCTAACGGGTTAGCCTGGGCCAAATCCCTTTCCACTGGATACCTCACCTACTGCAGCCTGGATGATGTGCAGTCAAAAGTTGCCCCCCACAAGGAAGGTCAGATTGCCTCCTTTAAACTCTTCCTTGCTACCTCTCTTCACTCCACAGTGAATGCCATCCTGGAAATGCAAACCATCCCAGTAATTAAGCCCATGTCTAGTGGAATTAAACAATATGCTGACTGTGAAATTACATTATGATTTCTAGAGTGAGTAGCAATGTTTTGTCGGATGATGCTGATATCCCTTTGTAGTCATGTGGACAAAAGGAATAGGATCTTCATCAATAGTGATGCCGAGATGAAGGTCCTTGTGTTACCCCACACAGTGCTGTCTCCACCTTGCGGGATAACAGCTACAGTTCCAAAGCTCCCAGCTGATACCAGCATTTCCTCCTTTGCACTTCTCTGGTCCTCATACAAAGGAGCTTTAGGATGGCTGTGTGTGGCCAGAAGCCAGTGTCCCACTTACCTGACTTTGAAATCTTCCACAACATCCTGCATGTTCCTCAGCTCAGCTTCAAGCCTGCCCCTCTCGGTGGTGAGGCTTTCCAGCTGCCGTCGGAGCTCACTGATATAGGAATCAAAGAGGGGCTCTAGGTTCTGCCTCACGGTCCTGGAGCTCTGCTCCTGCAGGAGGGCCCACTTGGTCTCCAGGACCTTGTTTTGCTGCTCCAAGAACCTCACCTGGAGGGAAGAAGAGAGAATGAAACCTTGAGAAGTTGGAGAGGCAGAGTCAGACACTCCTATTAATAAGGGAGAGAAGAAAAAGATATATTTTTTTCATGTGGCACCCATTGACAATAACGTAACTGACAACTCCAACCCAGAAGGAGGCAGTCCATGGAGCTACCAGAAAGTTCCCTAGGGCTTGCGTAGGATTCGGGTGGTGGGGCCTAGAGGCTTCTGTTGGCTGCTTTTGGGTTAAATTTCTCAACACCACCTACTCTGGGTTAGGGTAGTTTGCTGAGCAGCAACTCTCCTGTAGAGAATCAACTAAACTCTTCCCTTGGTGTTGACTGAACCAGCCTGCGTGGTTCTGAAAGAGAGGAAACTTTTACCAAGTCCTGTGGGGCAAGCTGGCCTGACTCGGAAGGGCCTCAGCCCCTGGGAGGCCTTGCTGAACAGTGCTCATTCCCACCATGGAGTCGTTTCATTATTGCTCTCCCACCATGGGATGGCCCTTCCAAGAGTTTATTCGATCCCAAACCCAAGGGGGTGGATGAAGCCCCTGCTCACCTTGTCGATGAAGGAGGCGAACTTGTTGTTGAGGGTCTTGATCTGCTCGCGCTCCTCGGCCCGCACCCGCTGGATGGTGGGGTCAATTTGCAGGTTGAGAGGAGTCAGGAGACTCTGGTTGACGGTGACCTCTTGGATGCCTCCAGGGGGACACACAGGGAAGCTGGGGCCACTGAAGCCTCCTCCAACTCCACCCCCATAGCCAAATCCACTGTTGACTCCAAACCCATTGCTGGCCCTGCCACCAAAGCCACTTCGGAAGCTGCTGCCACACCCACTGATGGAGACCCGCTTGGCACCCCCCAGGTTGTAGAGGCTGCGGCTTCCAAAGCTGGCCCCAGCACTGCTGATCCTTCCCAGGCCCCCACTCCCTGCTGCAGAGCGGGCCACAGAGACAGAGCTGAAGCGAGAGCGGCCAGTTGCTGGGGTGGTGGCCGAGGTGGTGCTGAAGCCCCTGCCACTGCCAGACTGGAAGGTGATGGAGGACTGCCGAGACATGGTGGGTGAGGAAGTCTGGTGAGAAGGCACCTGAGGTGGGCTGGTGCAGGCAGTGGAGAAGACAGGTGGCTGGGGAGCCCTGAGCCCATGACTTTTATGAGCATCCCTCGGGGGCGGGGCACTGCTAATGGAGAGGGCCTTCTGATGGCATCCCCTGGGCATCCGCCAACCCTTAGCTCACACTTGACATCCCTTGGGAAATGGTGTAAGGGCCACTTGCTGGTTCCCTGGCACCCCCTCCCCACAATGTGCAAACTCCTTTCCAGTTGCAACTTGATCAGTAGATGAGTAAGGAGCAAGTTAATTGCTTTCCGTCATGTGCTAATGATGCATCTTGTAAAGGACTCAGCAAACACTGCCTCATTTCTAAACCGCTTTCTTAGGCCTGGGACCAACTCCTTCCTGTCCAAACATCTTGTGTTAATACAAGCCACTGTGCTTCACTGTTTCCTTGGGGTACTTTCTATTCCCTAAGCATTTTCTCAGCAGCTACTGCCTGGTTCCCCAAGCCCCATCAAGCTATCTTTCCAGACCTTGAAGGTCCTGCTCTGTAATCATCTTTCTTAGTAATCCATCCCACTTTGATGGCCCCTTTATTCTGCTCTTAAGCTTCCGTATCTATTGTGTAGGTCACACACCTCGTTTTCTGAAGCGTGTGTGTGCCTGTGCCCTGCCCACTGCAATATAATGTGACACTCAAGGCCAGCTAGTGCTCTGTCTCCTGGGGACAGAGGTTGTGAGAGGAGGAAGACTTGGGTTTGAATCTCAGACCTGCTCATAGCTGTGGGACCTTGAGCAAGCCATGAAACTTTTCTGTGCCTCAACTTGCATGTCTGTAAAATGGGGTTTGTGACGAATATTCACATGTGAAAACTTTTGCAAGGCCTGGTACATGTAAGTGCTGAGTCAGTGTCTGCTGAGGCTTCCCTGCTTCTGATACAATGAAGTAATATTAAGGAAGAGCCAAACATGTGTCCATCCTGTGACTAGTCCTGTGGGAATTCAAAAGAAGCACAATGCACATTATTTACCTTCAACAAGTTCATGGTTCTGTCGGGAAGATAAAACTGTACAAGATGGTGTACCATGAAGCATTACCTCCAAGCTGCATTTGAGGCTGCCTATCCTAGAAGTCTCCCAGGCAGGTCCCTCCTCCTCCTGAGGACCAAGAATTCCTAGCTCTCCAGTCCTTCATCAAAAGAGCTCCAACAGCTGCACCTAGCAGAGGATTTGTTATTTCCCTGTTTCTCCTGTTAACCTTGCAGACTGTCCCCTACATTTTCCATTAGTCTACAAACTGCAAAGAACACTTCAAGGCACCTCATCCCTCTGTTCTGCAGCTCATTGCCCCATCTCTACCATGGGAAGAGTCAGACCAAAACATTGCTGAATCTTCTTCCTTTTTTTTTTTTTCTTCCTTGAGACAGGGTCTCACTCTGTCACCCAGGCTGGAGTGCAGTGGCTCCATCTTGGCTCACTGCCACCTCCACCTCCTGGGCTCAAGTGATCCTCCCACTTCAGCTTCCTGAGTAGCTGGGACTATAGGCATGCTCCACCACGCCCATCTTTTTTTTTTTTTTTTTTTTTTACTATTTTGCTCAGGCTGGTCTTGAACTCCTAAACCCAAGTCATCCATCCTCCTTGGCCTCCCAAAGTACTGAGATTACAGGCGTGAGCCACCGCACCTGGCCTGTATCTTCTTTTATCTTGCTGCCTGCTTTCTTCTTGCTGTGGTTTTGAAAGCTGGGAGAGTAAGAGAGGAATTAATCAGCATTCAGTCTCCATTTCGTGGATGAGGGCATTGAGCCCAGAATGGTTAACTAGCCAGACAGACCCACAAGAAGCAGAGCCAGATTCCATGGTCTTTCCACACAGGTGTCCTTTCAGGGGCACACCGGTAACCGACCCTTTGGCAGACGTTCTCACCTGCCTGGAATGGCAGCTTGGCACTCGGAGCGGCAGTTCTTTGTTCTCTAAGCTGTTTCCTCCTTGGGACTGAGGCCAGGGAGAGGCCTCTCCCCCATCTAGAGATTATTTGGGAGTCTCAGTTTGCACAGGAAAGATATGAATCATAGCTTGTGTTGATACAGGCCAGGAAGAGCAGAGGAGTTCCCTCACCTGGTTCCATTGCCAACCCCAGCCAGGGTGGTGCATGGTTCTCAAGTGGAAAGAATAATTATGTTTGTTTTCTGTACTCTTCATTGCATGATAATCTGGCCCCCAGAAGAAAGGACACTTGTTTCCTGAGCTGTGCTGAGCAAATGCTTGCAGAGCTTTCCACAAAACAAAGGCCTTGGAGGGTCCGGGTGTGGGGAGTGGCTGGGCCAGCATGTCCACGGGAAGGGAGGTCCCCAGCCTTCTCTCACCATGCTTCCCACATGGGAAGCTGGCTTCAGGCTGCCTTCCCTCCCAGCCATTCCTTTCTTTCCCATGTTCCCTGCTGGGGCCCTCTTCCCAGGCACTTCATCTCTTTCTGTTTCCGTTCTGGTTTTTCTCAGCCATCACCTCTTGCCTGGGGCTGCTCGTTTATTCTTTTCCTCCTTCCCCCTCTAGTTTTCCCAAGACTGTTGTTTCTGAAGCTAGACGGTCTTATTCACAGGCTTTGCCAAGTTACACTGAGACAGAGAGATCGTTCACCTCCCTTCCTCCTCCATTCCCTCTTTTGTGACCTTTGACCTGCACAGTGACCTTTATCCTGGTGGTCAATATCTAGACGAGTGGCTGGGACACCTGGCCTCCTGGACAACTTGTGTCACCACCCTTTTAAAAATCTCAAAACTCGCCGGGCGCAGTGGCTCAAGCCTGTAATCCCAGCACTTTGGGAGGCCGAGATGGGCGGATCACGAGGTCAGGAGATCGAGACCATCCTGGCTAACACGGTGAAACCCCGTCTCCACTAAAAATACAAAAACTAGCTGGGCGAGGTGGCGGGCGCCTGTAGTCCCAGCTACTCGGGAGGCTGAGGCAGGAGAATGGCATAAACCCGGGAGGCGGAGCTTGCAGTGAGCTGAGATCTGGCCACTGCACTCCAGTCCAGGCGACAGAGTGAGACTCCGCCTCAAAAAAAAAA
>NW_016823424.1:885536-1031725 GCF_001698545.2 Rhinopithecus bieti | reverse complement strand
AAAAAAAAAAAAAAAAAAAAAAAAAAAAATCTCAAAACTCATAGATTGTTAACACCTTCTTCGTTTTCTGCCATTTTTGTTTTGTTTTTAACCTCTTTGTAATTCTGCTTACAACTTCTCCCTAAGAAGTCATCGAAGATGCACTGGGCCTAGCACTACCCCTTAACGCTGTTTCCCCGGAGTGCCTGCATCTGGCATGCCCTTTGATATCTTGGTTTTCTGGTGTTATGAGTGTTAGTCCACTTTTGAGGGTTGGGCGTTTTCCTCCCAGCTCCGACTAGCCTCCTAACCACCCCAGATAGAATTGTGGCAGAAATTCGTGTGATTCAGACTGTCTAATTTAAAGAAGAACTACACATTCCTTTCTGTTCTCCAGTCTTTCTGCAGCCCTCTCCAACTCTGTGTTATTGGGTCTATCTGAGACAAGTTTTCTTGAGTTTGGAGGAGTGCTAGATTCAAAGGCCATAGTGTGTGCTCTGGTGCCTGAAGCTGGGAGAGGCAAACTCTTCAATTTCCCTGTTCTCTGCCCGTCCTTCTCAGGTGATCTCTGTCATCCTGGGAGGAACACTAAGGTCCTTGGCAGGTGGTGAATCCCAGGAGGCAGGGCCAGTTGGCGATAGGGGCTGTGGAGGAGGAGAGGAAGTGGGTGGGAGATGCCTCTTCCACAGATGAGGAGTGGCGAATGCATCAGGGAACTTTGGCTTCCAGCCAGGCCAGGGCCAGGGCAGGGCTGGCAGGGCTAAAGACCATGGGGCAGCAGGGGTTACCTCCCTGGAGCAGACTGGACTGAATCATAGAGCCAGGGCCCTGGGCATAGCATCTGAGGACCTAGGCCACAGCCACCTACCCCCAATTCCTTGACTGCTGGATTTCCCAGACTTCTCCTACTCTCTGTGGAGTCCTGGGTTTAGTGAGTAACTATTTATTAGCATCTATAATATGCCAGGCACTTGCTGTTCTAGCACAGGAGATACAGCAGTGAAGAAAGCAGCCACAACTCCCTTCCCTCCTGGAGCTTATATGGAAAGAGGAGGGGAGCAGAGGTAATTTGGAGGGGCAGACAAAATCCGGGTCTCCCAGTTGACACTCCCAGAGGCCGAGTGTGGAGAAGCTAATTCTGTTGTGGACACTCCAGGGGCCGAGTGTGGAGAAGCTAATTCTGTTGTGGACACTCCAGGGGCCAAGTGTGGAGAAGGTAATTCTGTTGTGATGGCATCTGAGACATGCTGGCCAGAAATGCTTTGCCATCTTCACCATTTGTGCTGGGGTGGCCGTACTTCCTCAATGTTTGGTGTGTCTAACAGGCACTGCCCAGCCTGCCTCAGATCCTCCACCTCACAGCCCCCTTTGTGCCTGCAGTCAGCAGCAATAATTGCTCCCCAAAGGGCACTAAAGGTGCCAGCTGATCTGAACAAACTGCCAAGGTCCAGGACTTGGGATATCTGCTTGCAAATGGCCACACTCACCTGATCCGCTCCTGTCCACTGCCAGTGTGGGCAACATGGCAAAACCCATCTCTACAAAAAATACAAACTCAACAGTCACTTCACATGGGCCCAAATTTGATGGGCAGATGCAGAGCCTGTGCAGGTAGGCAGACAGCCTCCCCTCTCAGTCCATTTCAGCAGGAAAGTGGTGTGCTCTTTTTATTCAACCTCAGGCTTAAGAAAGTGTGATGAGACTATCCTGTCCCTCCACAATCCAGCCCTTCAGACACACCCAGCAGATGTGCACATACAAGGTAGACACACAGACACACATGTCCTCAGTGCATTCACAAAACAGCAATCTGCCCACTAGTGTAGTGCTGCCTGGGTGTGTCAGGATACAGAAGAGAAGAAGCAGAATTAGTCTTTAAAGGCTGGAGTAGCCCTAGAGATGAGGAAACTGGGGTCAGAGAGGGGAGAACTGTTGAAGGCCACACAGCTGTTTGGTAGCTGGGCCAGAACTCCTGATCCCTTCTGCTGCCCCACATTAGCCCCGAGGCTTCTCCATGTTAGAGAGCACAGCAAGAACCCTCCCTGTTGCCTGAGAGGCACAGGTGGGGCCCTCCTGGAGGGAGGATGTTGGTGAGATGCCAGCCTCTCAGAGGCCCTCCCAGGGAACCCCGACTGAAGGAGACTGGAGAATTGCAGGTGTATCTTGGCTGTTCATCGCCAACCTTTTTTTTTTTTTTTTTTTTTTTTTTGAGACAGGGTCTGGAGTGCTGTAGCAAAATCACGGCTCACTGCAGCCTCAACCTCCCAGGCTCAAGTTATCCTCTTACCTTGGCTTCCCAAAGTGCTGGGACTACAAGTATGAGCCACTGTGCTTGGCTCCTTCAGCCACTTCAATTGCCTCGTTTGTTCCCAGGGTTAGGATGCTTCCTCCACCAAGTCTCTCTGTGATTTGTACTGGGGAGAAGCTGCCACACAGGGAAACTGCAGGGAGGGAAAGTGGGGAGAAACAGGGTGCCGCTCCAGCTCTTTCTCAGGGTGGGGACCCAGAGGCCCTGTCTGAACTGAGGAGTGCGGGACCTAGAAACCAGCCTGGTGAACACTGGCATGGAGCTCCAGCCTGTGGGTGTGGGTTCACGGGCTGGTGATCCTGGCACGCTGTGGAGTGCTGCTGAAACCTCCTCAGTGTCTTGTCACTGGGTCTGGAGGTTGCTGTGGAGGGTTGGGGGTGTTTGTCACCTGACACCTGATGGGAAGTCTGAGCTGAAAGTGGCAGCCTCACCCTCGTGCTGGGCTTGGCACTGCCTCATTGTCTCTTGGACACTGAAAACTTGGACATCCTGAAAACTCTTCTGTCTTTCTTGCTTGCCAGCCCCCTTCCCTCTCCCAGTTACATCTGAGGGACATATCTGACCTGAGCCTTCAAACAAGCTGCCTTTGCTCAGCATTTATTCTTTCAAGAAATATTTGTTGGGGACCTATGACACGTGAGGCACTGGGATACAGCAGTAAGGGAGGCACAGTCCCTGCATGGTGACAAGGAAGTGGGTCATTAAGAGAGGGTGTCACTTTAGGGGTAGGTGCAAGGTGTGCACGGGGAGCTCATAATACCTGGGAGGCCATCTCCCCATCGGTGGCCAGGCTGTGGCCATGTGGCCTAGTGGCCAGACCTTTGCTCTTCACTGCAACTCTGAAAGAGCTCAGGAAGCACACTTCATACAGGTCCCATATTTCATGGATGAGGAGTGTGAGCCCCAGAGCCTGACAGGAAGCTTAGAGTAAAACTGCAATAGGACAGTTGTCTCCTGTACCCTAGAACAGTGTTTGCTCCATGCCACACTGATCTGTGTGCTGGAGCAGATGGTAAGTGTTTTCCATGAGTTCCACCCACTAGGGGCTTGCTGGGCTGTGGGGAAGATAGAACTGACACGTGTGAAACAGGCATCATGTAAAATGGTATATAACAGAATTTAAAAATATAGGCCAGGTGCAGTGGCTCATGCTTGTAATTCCAGCACTTTGGGAGGCCGAGGTGGGCAGGTAGCTTGAGCCTGGGAGTTTGAGACCAGCGTGGGCAACATGGCAAAACCCATCTCTACAAAAAATACAAAAATTAGCTGGGTGTGGTGGTGTGCACCTGTGGTCCCAGTTACGCAGGAGGCTGAAGCGGGAGGATGGCTTGAGCCTGGGAGGTGAAGGCTGCAGTGAGTTGTGATTGTGCTACTGCACTCTATCCCAGGTGATAGAGTGAAACCCTGTCTCAAAAATAAAAAAAAATAAACCGATGAAATTCAGACTGTGAGTGGTGCAGTCTCTGGATGGACCTCGAGTGCTTCAGAGGACCCTTGCTCTCCTGCTGGCTCCAGATGCCCCATCTCAGGCACACACAGGAGCATGGTGGGAAGCAGCACCAAGCACAGGAGGGGAGGCCGAGGCAGCTGGCAGGGTCTAAACATTTCCCACGGATAAATCAGAGTAGATCCACCCACACACACTTCAGATGGGATTGCTGAATGCATTCCCGCCTTGTCTCTGTAAAGCTGTGTCTGACACGAGGCATCCAGGTGATGCATTGTTTGCTTGTGTGTTTCCATAAATGAGAGCTTCTGTAGCCGTGGAGCTGTGTTTTCCATGATCCTGAGAGGGCAGTCCCTTGGGCACCCAGTCTTGGCCTAGGAATTCCTGCCTCATTCTGAGGTGCATGACGCCCAGCTGACCTATAGGCATTAAATCAGCACACACTGATGATGAGTATGGTGACAGTGACAATGAGGTCAGGAAACCGAGAGCCATTATGCTAGGAGTGACTGACTCACTGTAAGTGGAGAACAGAAACCTCTTCCTGCTCTGCTTTAAGAGGGGTAGATATTTGAAAGCCCCGATGCAGAGGAATGAAAAATTAGGGCCCATGACTCATTCTTGCCAAAGAATTAGTCTCTTTGAAGGAGGACTCAGCAGAGGGCTCTTCTGATCAGCCAGCTCTCTGTGTGTATGTTCAAAGTGCAATTGATTGACATGTCACTTGCAGGAGAGCTTCCAGGGTGTAAAACCAGATATGTTACTGGGATGTCATGAGTAAGATAGTTCCCACAGAACAGACCAGGGCTGTGTCTGTAATGCAGGTTACATCTGAGCAGCCAGGACACCACTTTCCTCCCTTCCCAGAAGAGGGTAAAATGGCCCAGAAGCACCACAGGCAGACGCCGGGATGACCTCTGCATGATCCTACCTGTGGGTATTCTGGCTGTGCTCCCATCTGGCGGTGAGGGAGAGGAATTCCTTTTAAAGGACATGCTTGAAAGTGCTTTTCATTCACCCCCTCCAGCGCTGGCTTATTAAGCAAGAGTTAGTCAACTTGGGGTGACCCCAGAGACTAATGAAAATGACCAATGAATTGGGAAACAGAGGTGGGAGCAAAGGGGAAAGGAAGTATGACAGGAGACCAATGTGTTTCTTTGTTGCTGCTGCTCTTACCATCAGGGAGTAAACTTAATCGGCAAGAAGGATTCCATTAAGGGCTTCTAGATTCTAATGGTGAACAGAAAAATACGCTTCTAAGGGAAGTTGTAGAGATTTCTGTAAATTCTTTCTGGAATGATTTAGGGCATGTGATTCTGCAATAAACGGAGATTTAAAAAAAAATCTCTAAGATGAACACCTATACTCTCTACCCCGATAATACTCTTTAGGCATTGTGGTATTTTACAGATTTAGGATGGAAATAGGGTTTCCCTGCATCTTTCAAAATTTCCCCCGGAAGAGACATGCCCACAGAGCCCCTCTGAAGTTGGACCTGCCATTGCTCATGTTCCTTCATTCTTTGCATCCATTGCCCATGCCTCTTGATTTATGTGGAGTGTGTGTGCGTGTTCATGCATATAGTTCTGGCTCTGCCAGGTAAGAGGGATTTTCAAAGGTAAGCACATAAGTCAGTTGAATTCAATGTGCATCTAATAATGTACCTACCCTCCTTTAATTTGTTCTGAAGTATTCAGGACCCTGCTATGCCACAGGTAATCTTAAGCTATATTGCTGAGTGACTTTGCTGGGTTTTTGAGTGACCTAAGGCACCTACGAACAAATAATGAACTTTTGAAGACATTTTCCGAGGCAAAGGTAACACAGGCTAAAGACAGTTACATTTCACTCATCACTTTCTCATTACCATGGAATGAACAAGAAGTCAGAGTAGGGGAAATAAAGCTTCAGAGACTAGCATAGGTTCCCAGGAGGAGGAAAGACAAAAACAAAGCTTGGAGGGAGTCCAGAGCTGGGGGAGGAGAGAACAGTCAGCTGAGCCAACTTGGGGGAAAAGCAGGCATTCCTCTTTTTCCCAATGTGGGTTGGAATTTCCAGGTTAAAAGGCGATCATTGCTCTGGCTGATGTCACTATCCAGCAGTTGCTAGTTTAGGTAAGGAGCCAGCTTCTGCATCTGCTCTTAGCACCCAGAGCAGTAGCTCCTTCACTAGAGGGCAAGCAAAGCAAGGAAAGACTGGAGTGGTGGGGAATGCGGTCAGTCTCATCTTGTTCATGCTGGCAGCACTCTCCCTCCCTCCTGGGACCAGAGCGGGAGGCGATGGAGCCAGATTCCCTGAGTAAGACCACACCTCCCTAGCGTTGCAGAAGAGCCAAGTTTCTAAAATCAGGCAGGTTGTTCCTTGAATCCTGGCTCTGCCTCTCTGCCTCTTACTCACCAAGTTACTTAACTTTTCTGAGGCTTTGTTTCCTCATCTTTAAAATGAAGATAAAGTTTAGCAAGGCTGTTCGTTACAAGATCAAGATATGTAAATCAATTATTTTCATACATTACCTTTCAGTAGCTGAAAACACGGTGGAGAGAAAGGAGTTCTAACTCATAACATAAAAACTCTGAGATACCTAGGGATACCTAACAACAACAACAAAATGCACAAGAATAACCAGAAAATATTGAAGACAAACAATGAGTAGGACTTGCTGTATCAGAAACCAACATGTAAGTAACAGAATGAACATCACCAAGATGGCAGAATAGAAGGTAACCTGCTCATATCTCCCCCCACAACAACAAGAATTCTGCACCCAATCACAGTCCAAAGTCTCTCTGCAGGAGCCTCAGGGTTCAGACATCATTGCACATCCTTGAGCATCGAGGATGTTCACAGAAAAGACCTCACCAAACAGACAAAATAAGGAACCAGAGACTGACCCTAAAGTAACAGAGAAACCAGCATTAATACAAAGGTTTAGTAATCACAGTGGTGTGATCAAAGTGATCAATGAAATAGAAGAGGATGGGGGAAAAAGTAGGATGTTGATCTTTATGTAGCAGAAAAGTATGAAAATGAAAATAGCCATTACCCAAATTCACACTCCTCAGAATTAATGACTATTAATATTTTGTCCTATTTGCTTTTGTCCTTTTTTTCCATGTTAACATCTT
The DNA here is from genome assembly GCF_001698545.2 of Rhinopithecus bieti. Classification (NCBI taxonomy): domain Eukaryota; kingdom Metazoa; phylum Chordata; class Mammalia; order Primates; family Cercopithecidae; genus Rhinopithecus; species Rhinopithecus bieti. The sequence goes on along the minus strand of NW_016823424.1, from coordinate 1,024,866 downwards.
TCGATAAACTGTAGACATAATAAATACAATGTACTTTAAACACAATCCACAGCTCAAGCTTCTGGCAAGATGGTGAACCAGCTGGGGCTGTTATCTCCCTCCCACAGGATGAATCCTGAGAAACTATAGAAACGCGTGACAGGCACAGATACTAGGAACTATGAACCAAGACTTCACAAATGAAGACACCCAAGTCTGTTTTGAGCTGATATGGGTTGGGGCAGGTGAGTAGAGCTAAGGTCTGAGGTAATAATGAGGGGGTGATTTGGAGGAAGGGTCTTAAGCTTGGTCCTTGCCTTTTGTCTGCCCCTTATAGGAGAAATCCAAAGCAGCAGCTCAATTACCTGTGTCCTTGTCTGTGGTTCAACATAAAGGAGGTTGACTTCATAGTCAGGGTTGCTAGATTTAGCAAATAAAAATACAGGATGTATAGTTCAGATTGAATTTCAGATCAACTACAAATTTCTTTTTAGTTTAAGTGTGTTTCATATACTATTTGGGACATACTTAGACTACAAATTTTTGTTGTTTATCTGTAGTTCAACTTTAACTGGGATTTGGGTTGCGATGGTTCATGCCTATAATTCCAGCACTTTGGGAGGTTGAAGTGGAAGGATCACTTGAGCCCAGGAGTTTGAGACTGGCCTGGGCAAATAGTGAGACCCTATCTCTACAAAAATTACAAAAAAGGAGAAATTAACTAGGCATGGTGGTGCATGCCTGTGGTCACAGGTACTCAAGAGGCAGGCGGGTCACTTGAGCCTGGGAAGTCCAGTCAGCAGGGAGCCATGATTGCACTACTGTACTCTAGCCTGGGTGTTAGAATGAGACTCTCTCTACAAACAAAACACAACAAAATTAACTGGGCTTCTTCTATTTGTCTGGACAACCCTATTCACAGATGACTCGAATGCCCGCTCCAAGTCTCAAGCCAGCCGGCATCTAGTGGGCCTCACAGAGTTGATAAGCATCTGGACTACACCTGAGGGTAGTGAGGGACCCTGCCAGTAGCCTGCTGTCCTGGAGCTTTTCACCCGAGGAGGGAGAATGACTTTGCCTGGCACACTGGGAAGTTGTCCTAACAACTTTTGGGACTTGTACAACGTGGCAGTTCCTACGCTCTGCTTCCACCATGCCTTTGACTTCAAACCCTAGACTGCAATGATAGAAAGGAAAGGGGTCACTAATTCCCCAAGGTCTCCTCCAGCTCCAAAGCTTCTGCTAATGACCTGCACAGCGGCAAGACCCTTGCCCACCCACAGACAACCATGGGAAGAAGGCCAGACCTCAACTGCAGTAGTGACCCATGGGAAAGTCTCTGCTGTGGCATTAAATGGGCAAAATATGACCATAGCTGAAAGGGTTGCTGTTGTTCTTCTGGAAGTTTCCCTCACTTTTTATTCTTCTGCTCACAGATAAGACCTGATTAGCCGGGGTGTAGAATAAGCTTGTATAGACATGGCCTAAAAGATAGAGATTCTGTTTCTGTCTAAAAGTGAAAATTACAACCCTGGTATTGATATCTGGTCAATTTGAATGAACGTCCAACTGTCAATTTTTGCTTGTCAAAATTATCATGAAAGTTTACGGTTAAAATGTGCATGGTTCTTTTGTTTTGTTTTGTTTTGTTTTTGTTTTTGCATCCTGTTATCAAATGAGGAACTCCCTTAACCTTCATCACCCAGGATGGAGTGCAGTGGTGCAATCATAACTCACTGTAGCTTCAGACGCCTTGGCTCAAGTGATTCTCCTGCTTCGGTTTCCTAAGTAGCTAAAACTACAGGTGTGCACCACCATGCCCAACTAGTTTTTTAGTTTTTTGTACAGACAGGGTCTGGCTATGTTGCCCAGGCTTGTCTCACACTCCTGGACTCAAGAGATTCTTGCCTTGGCCCCCGAAAGTGTTGGGATTACAGGCGTGAGCCACTGTGCTCAGGCTCCATGTTGATCTGAGTGTTGTCTGTCAGCATGCACCATGTCATCTCATGGACCATGTCATCTCTGCCAGAGCAACTCAACACAAATTCTCTAATTTTATAAAGAAATTTTATGAATTTATTTTATTGACTTTTGTTTGACAACATCACTTTTTCTAAGAGTTGTTGACAGATAGTCAAAGTCACTGTTTTTAGGTGTACAATCATAAACACTCTAACCAGCCTTTCCCAAGATAAGTTTTTTTTTTTCTTTTTCTTTTTCTTTTTTCAATGGAGTTCATGCTTTTTTGTCCAGGCTGGAGTGCAGTGGCATTATCTCGGCTCACTGCAATCTCCACCTCCCAGGCTCAAGTGATTCTTGTGCCTCAGACTCCTGAGTAGCTGGAATTACAGGTGCATACCACCATGCGCAGCTAAGTTTTGTATTTTTAGTAGAGGCAGAGTTTCTCCTTGTTGACCAGGCTGGTCTCGAACTCCTGGCCTCAAGTGATCCACCTGCCTCCACCTCCCAAAGTGCTGGGATTAATAGGCGTGAGCCACCAGCTCCGGCCCCTAGATAAGTTCTTAAGTTCGGCCTGTGTATCTTTGAGTTGTGTCAAAACCATTCCAACACACACGGCACTGCACTGCTTTAAATCCACACACTGAGATTTGAGGATGCCCCTTTACTGTATCTATTAGTTTGAATGATGAATTTTAGAAGTTATATCAGAGCAAGCATTGGTGGCAAATGCTTAATAGTCTTAATAATCATAGAGTCAGAGCAAGGAGTTGCTTCTTACCAAGTGTTTCTGATCTACAGGGTCAGTGCAGTGTTTCCCTGGTGGTGGGGAGCCGGGGAGTGAGGGAGCCTCAGAGATCAGTGTGGGGCCAAGCCACCAAATGATGGGGCTGAAAAATAAAAAATATAAATAAATCTTAGTTATCAGATTATGCTGATCCAGATTCCAGGACTTAGCTTCCCTTTTTGTTCTGATGCTTTCTAAAAGACTCCATTTGTGGAAAAAGGCCTGAGTGGTGAGGGCTGAGTAGTTGGTGATTGTCCACCAGAGAGTGCGACAGAATCACTTAATGCTGACTGATGGAGTAGGCTGTGGAGGAGGAGCTCCTGACTCATCCTCCATGATGACTTGTCAGTGGGGAGAGGAGCAGTTCCCCAAAGATGAGAAACCATTTGTGTGGTGAGAATGTTTCTAAACCAGGATGTGGTCAGCAATGCAATCTAACACAACATGTTCACATTCTCAATCTGTTTTATTCAACAGAACGAAAGAAGGCAAAGAGAGCACAGAAGGCAGTGCAGGAATGCAGACTGAATCAGAGGGTACATCGCACGCCATTCAGGAACACTGCAAGAGAAGATCAGGACAACTGATTTGTCAGATGGGAACTCCTGAGTGTAGCTATAATGGTTAGCAATTAAAGAGAGGACTCCTTGTCTGCAGCTGGACTTAGACTGAGTTTCAGTTCTCATGGGGGTATGGGTCATTTTCTTCTCAGAATTATGGCAGACTCAGATACCTGTAATAATATGGGAGCATAAGAAGGACACTTGCATGTCTGAGTGATGATAACTGTTGACCTGATGGTGAGCAACAGGAGCTCAGTGGAACAGTTACTGATGAGAAGAAAAGTGAGGGCATCTCAGCTCTGCCTGGGAGGGCAGGGGAGACTGGAGGCCAGGGGAGGACAAGCAACCTGAGGAGAGGGCTCTGCAGGCAGAGAGGGGCCTGAGGACTGTTGAACCAAGAGCTGGCGGCAGCACTTCAGTGCTTGTAGCTCTTCCTGCTGGAGGAGGAGGTGGTGGTGTACTTGATGGTGGAACTGCCGCCTCCAACAGAGCTGAGGCCACCCCCAATGGCTCTGCCGCTGCTGGAACTGAAGCCACCTCCAACTCCAAGACCACTGCCATAGGAGTAGCTGCTTCCTCCACCCAGGCCTAAGCCACTGCCGACACCGCTGGCACCACCATAGCCACTGGAGACGGTGGACTGCACCACAGCTGTGGTGGGGAGGGGGACAAGGACACAAGAAGCCACGGTGAGCTCATCCTGTCAGCCTGAGCCCAGTCAGAAGAGTGCAAGGGCAGGGGAGGAAGGCAAGCAAAGGTACTTACAGATGTTGACTTGTCCAACGCCTTCGCCATTCAGCCTGTGGGGAGAAACACAGGGAGGGTGAGACCTCAGAGAGCCCTTCCCCGGAGGAGCATGGGAAGCCTTGGTGGGTGGAAGAGTCTACGGGAAAACTTTTGGTTTTCTCCCAAGAAGAGCAATTATGGTCTTGGGCAGTGCACCTTAAAGTTGTGCTCAGTGCCAGGAACATTGAAGATGGACTCAGCTGTGGGAGGAAGTCGCATCAGTTACCCACCTGCACTCCTCGCCCTCCAGCAGCTTGCGGTAGGTGGCAATCTCCACGTCCAGGGCCAGCTTGACATTCATCAGCTCCTGGTACTCCTTCAGCAGCCGGGCCAGGTCCTGCTTGGCCTTCTGCAGGGCGTCCTCCAGCCCTTCCAACTTGTTCTTGGCATCCTTGAGTGCCATCTCCCCACGCTGCTCAGCATCAGCAATGGCAGCCTGCAGGTTGGCACACTAAGAGGGGAAAGGAATGGAAAGAACTTGTCATCTGGTCTTCCAGAGGAGACTAAACCTGGCTGGTTCCTTTCCAGCGAAGAAGGTACCAGGAACCCAGAATTGATGGTAAATGAGCTCTGACACTTCCTGTCTAGTCTTTTTACTATCTTCAAACTTTTTACGTCTGGAGTCAGATGATAAAATCCTGTGCCCCTTTGTGTTAACTCCCCTGCCTAAAGATGTGGATGATGACCCATGGAAGATGCCAGAGTGAACACAAGACCAAGGACATTAAGTGTTGTCTCCAAAGCAAAACCAAAACCGTTTTTGATGATTTTGTATGGATGCCACAATAATTTACAAACATTGTCAACTGAGGTGATGAGTTTTCACATGAAGCTGTTGAGACCTTGCCTTCCTCCTGCCTCCATTCTCTCACCTGCTTGGGCCATGTTTTCCTTCCTCATGGCCCTGGTTTCACTTTCTTTTTCACCGTGAACCTTGAGCAGATTTGCAGCAATGTTACTCATGCTTTCTGACCTGACACCTCACCCAAATTGGTCCTTTGCAATTCCAAAGTCAATCAGTCTTCTTACATAAGCCCTTCCAATGCCTCTAGACTATACTTTTACATCTGTGACCAGGTGAGAGTGCTTCTGCCCAGGTGATTTTTTCATGTCCTTGGGTGTGATCCATGTCTCTGAGCCAGAGTGTTCTCACTGAGCTTAGGAACTGCATGTCTTTCCTTCTCTGCTTATCACTCAATTCCCAAAGAATTTTACTACATGATGGTTGACTGGTGCCTCGTGACCTAATTAAAAAAAATGATGCTTTTCTCCTCCATTGTCCCTCACTATACCTGCTTCTTGACGTGGTCGATCTCAGATCTCAGCCTCTGGATCATGCGGTTGATCTCAGCAATCTCCTGCTTGGTGTTGCGCAGGTCATCCCCATGTCTGCCCGCTGTGACCTGCAGCTCCTCGTACTGCAGCCCAGAGGTGGAGAGAGAGACAGTGTCTATGGGTTCTTACCTGGCAAGCGATGACTTTCACTTGTGTATCATGCATGTCATGAAGTGGACCTACTGACTTCTCCCCAAGAAACTTGAGGAAAAGCTGATGTTATGTGGTGGGTGGATACTAAACACTGGAGGTCACAGACCATCCTCATTGTGCATCCACTAATCTGCCTAATTCCTTAGGGAGTAGAAATGTTCTGACCATTTTCTAAAAGTCAGCAATCAGGATGAAGCTAAATGCAGAGATGACTAATGTCATTGTCTATGGAAGTTTCCTCCTTCACATTGGGTCTTTTTCCTTCTTGAATTGGGTGTAAGTTCCACAATGTCTACTCTAATAAGGCAGGTGTATGTCCTGTGAGAGGACCCTGGCTTCCTGTAAGGGGAATTCCCCAGTGAAGTCTGTAGTTCTCTGGTATTCAGAGCTGGACACAGGGATTCCTCAGAGGCTGCCCACACCCTGCTCCATCCTTGCTCTGGTCAGGAACTCGGCCTCTGCCCGGCTCCTCTGACAAATCTTCTCGTATTGGCCTTGACCTCTGCGATAATGCTGTCCAGGTCCAGGTTGGCGGTTGTTGTCCATGGACAGCACCACAGATGTGTCTGAGATGTGTCTGCATCTGGGACAACTGCCTGCAGAACAGAAGGTCCATAAGATCAACTTCACTTCTGATGTTACCAGAGAATACCCAGCCCTATACATCTTCACCCCTTTGCAGACCCCATCAGAGGTAAACAGGAAGGAATGGTGGAGACGTCTTACTGCTTCATACAAGGCTCTCAAGGAAATTGATCTCGTCTGTGAAGAGTGTCTGCCTTGCGCTTGCCAGTTCCACCTTGTTCATGTAGGCCAGCATCTCACGTCACTGGGGAAAGAGCCAATAACCTGGAGTTACCTGAGTGCACCTTCCGCCAATCGTGCCCGTCTTCTAGTCCCCCTACCGATTCTCCTCTCCCGGTAAACCGACGACACAGAGCCACTTCTGTCCTTCTAAGTGAAGTTTGAACCCCCGGCTTCATCTGCTCACCTTCTTCAGAGTCCACAAATTCTTCTCTGCTGTTGTGCTTTGTGATTTCATCCTTCATATCTGCAGGAAGAAAGGCATGGGATATATTTGGAGCCAGTGGGTAGGATGAAACAGAAAAGCAGCCTGGATCCAACATTTTCCCCAAATGGAATTATTCTATTTGAGCTTTCCTGCACAGAGTACCTAAGGGATTGATTTTTGCTTCTCCTCAATTTGTCACTTCTTTGATCTCCCTATCGTCCCATAACCATTTGTTTGTTCTTGCAGGTTTTGCGCCTAGGGGACTAATTTTGTGCTTTCCATTTCCATGGACATGGGTGTTATGGATCCACCCATCTGGCCCTGTCACCCAATAGTCTTTTGAAGTGTGTGCTGCAGGAAACTGAGTCTTCACTTGTTCTTGAGGTCCTCCACCCAGGTCCTGCATGTTTCTCAGCTCTGAGTCAGGCGGTCCCTGTTCCCCCGACGATGCTGTCCAGCTGCCTCTGAATTGTTGATGTACTGCTCGATACACGGCTCCAGATCTGCCTCACGGTCCTTGGTGGCCCTGCTCCTGCAGCAGGGTCCACTTGGTTCCAGAACCTTGTTCTGCTGCTCCAGGAACCGGCACCTGGAGGGGAAGCATAGATGTCATTTTCCAGGCAAAGGAAGGAAGAAAAAGTGTCTGATACTGGTTTCCCTGGACAGGTCCATGGAGGTCCCATGGTGCTGGCTACTGCAGTGCATGTAGAGGCTCAGGCTGGGCTCCCTGCTCCCCCATACCCCTTCTCCTTTGCACCTCACCACGCAATCTCACTATGAGATAATTGTCCCACGGACCATTGAAGTGTGTGGTTCTTACCACTGTAGCTATTGATGGTATCAGTGAGTTTCCACATTTCTTCTTTTCTTTTCAGCACAGTCACAAAATCAGTTTAAAATACTATTTACCTGATGTTTTGTACAGTTTTTATTACTGATTAGGACTCTCAGTTAGGAGGATATTAGATGTTTGCCCTTATGATTAGATTCCAGTCTAATTTCTGATTTAGTGTGATTTCTCCCCTCAAATATTCTGATGTTATGATCTTTCTCTGTTTTAAAATTTAATTAGCATTTCTCTGTGTTTTATAGTTGTTTCTATGCCCATTTTTTCTTAATCCATCCAGGTTATCTTTTCCTTTCTTTCTAAATTTTTTTCCTCTTACTTCAGAACCCAGAGTGTATCTACATAGCCCATATACTCCTGGCAATTTGCTTTGTAAATCTTTAGACACTTTAGAGGGAAAGAGTTAACCTACTCACTCTCTGATGGCCTCATCTGTGCTTCAGGTTATGAAAAGTATGGCTTTCCCTAAGGTAGGAGTGAGAAACAATCTGGAGATCCCATGGGGAGAGTGGATGCCCATCCCTGCTGCCTACTGTGCATGGGCCCAGCCAAGTGCACTCTCCTGCAGAGCTGGGCTGAGTCCCTTCTCCCCTCCCTCCTAGGTCACCCTTGGCAGGAACGTGTTGTCCTGCTGGTCTGGGACGCCTGGGAAGTGCCCCAATGGAGGGCATGGCCCTGGCTCACCTTGTCGATGAAGGAGGCGAACTTGTTGTTGAGGGTCCTTGATCTGCTCGCGCTCCCTCAGCCCGCACCCGCTGGATGGCGGGGTCGATTTGCAGGTTGAGGGGAGTCAGGAGACTCTGGTTGACGGTGACTCATCTTGGATGCCTCCAGGGGGCCACACAGGAAGCCAGGGCCCCCAAAAGGCCACCAGCAAGGCCGGCTCCACCACCCAGACCAAAGCCAATGCCGGGCTCCACCACGAAACCCAACCACCCGGCCACCAAAGCCATGCTGCCTCCGGTTCTGTTGCCATAGCCGCCACTGATGGCACAGCTGCCCCCTCCAATGGGATCCTCTTGGAGCCCCCAGGCCCATACAGGGCTGCGGCTGCCAAAGCCAGCCTCCTCCACATGCGCCATCAGGCCACAACTGCCCCTGAGCGGACGACGGAGACGCTGCTGAGCCAGAGCGGCTGACCAGGGAGCCTGGCTGAGCCGCACTGAAGCCCACTGCGGCTGCTGCTGTGGCTCCTGATGGTGGTGGATGTGCTGGCCATGGTTCCAGGAGATGAGAGGGCCTGTGGAGAGCCCGTTAGAGGTCTGGAGGTGAGAGGGAAGAGAAGCCAGGATAAGATCAGGCTTCAGGGCAGCAGCTTTATATATGGATGAGCATGGCTGGGGCCCAGTACCGGAAGGTGAGCTTGCAGGTTTGGGAAGGGCTGGGCTTTACAAAGAGTGAGATCACACCTCCTGCATTATTACAAAAGTTAGGAAATACCGAGATTGCATTTTTCTCTTCCTTTAGTCAGGGAAAATGTTCCTGCCTCCAGCTTTGACTCGAGATCTCAGCACAATAAGAACATTCTCAGTTCGTGAAGCTGGAGTTAGTCACTGTCTCTAGCAAAGGTTCTGCATGCTAGGCTGTTTGTCAACATGCCCCAAGTGTTCTCCTCTTCCCAGTCTGACTTTCTTCCAGCAGAGATATTGGAGATCACACTCACTGTATTGCAAATGGCTTAACAGAAATATTACCGTTTCCCCATAATTGTTTTACCTTTTAGCTGCAATTTTAAACAGGTAGAGAAGCAGAACACTGCAATGGGCCTGTATATACCTGTCACCTGCTTCCATGATGATTAACTCATGGCCCACCTAATTTCTTTCATACTTCAACCCAATTTCCTCTTCCATTCTAAATTGTTTGAAAGCAAATTCCAGAAGTCATATTATGTCTTCAACAAATAATTCAATATTAATATCTAAATAATAGGACCTTAAAAAAAACCCAAAAAGTTTTTTTATATGTTAAAATTTACATACTAATTAAAATGAACAAATGTCTATTTAGTCTTCAAGCAGTCCTGTTTTTGATACTATTTCTTATATTTTGGTGTCCCAATATATTTGGTGTCGAAATAAGCTCTATAAACGTTGTATTTGAGTGATATATCCTTTAAATCATTGAAATTTAGAAATCTCCCTTCATTTCTTTATTTTATTTGTTAAATAAAACAGGTCAACTGTTTGTTGTACTTTTTCATTCTTGGGGTTTTTCTAATTGCATACCCCTATTGTTTCCTTTAATATGTGACTCTAACCTTCATATTACATATTAAAATTACAAGCTTATTAAGATTCTCTCTATGTTTAAACATTCTAGATGTAGATGTAGTAGATTGCCCATTTAAATTTTGAATAGTACTACTTGCACAATTATTTACATGTTGACAAATTGAATACATGATACATGTTTTAAAAATTTTTTTGTAAAACATGCTAAACAACAAAATAATATAGCTCAAGGCCATTCCCCAGTTACCCAATCCCTATCTGTGGAGGAAGTAATATTAGCAGTTCCTTGTGTATCCTTGTATCTTTACTTGGATATTTTTCCGTGCTTTTCCTGGGCCATGGGTGACATGTCTGTGCATATGTGTTTGTGTCAATGTGCGTTTGTATGAGTGAGGAAGAGGTGGAGGGAGCTGGCGTATGTAGAGAGGGAGCCTGCATTGTAGAAAGGTATATAAATAAATACATGAAAGTTTTGTGTGTATGTGTTTGAGTGTGTTTTATGTATATAAAATATTTCATGTGTTCATATATACAAAACATAAACATATTGTCTTTTCCAATTGTGATTGCGTTGTGTCTGCTTTGTCTCCCACGTCTGTTTTCTGATTCTCTTTTTAACAGGCTCTAATCTCTTTTACATAGTGGTTTGCTTTTCCCAGTTATTCTGGGACATTTCCCCCAAATGTCCATTACTGTCTGTTCACCAATGTCTTTCCCCCTTATGCTGTTTTCAGTTTGGCCTTCATTTCTTTTTTTTCTTTTCTTTTCTTTTCTTTTTTTACACAGAGTCTTGTTCTGTCACCTAGGCTGGAATGCAATGGCATGATCTCGGCTCACTGCAACCTCCGCCTCCCAGGTTCAAGCCATTCTCCTGCCTCAGCCTCCCGAGTAGCTGGGATTACAGGCACCCGCCACCATGCCTGGCTAATTTTTGTATTTTTAGTAGAGACGGGGTTTCAGCATGTTGGCCGGGCTGATCTGGAACTCCTGACCTCGTGATCCACCCGCATTGGTTTCCCAAAGTGCTGGGATTACAGGTGTGAGTCACCGCACCTGGCCAATTTGGCCTTCATTTCTAAGCATGGCTTTGATGTTTTCTTTACCTCTTTTCTACGCTCCACAAACAAATATTTTATCTTTTACTGTCTCACTATATTTTCTCTTTTTCCCACTTCATAGTGTTTATTTTTCAGTATTTTATTGTGCCTTTTCTGTTGAGTGTTCTTTATGAGTCTTTTTTTTTTTTTTTGCCTACTTTTTTCGTTTTGAATGCACAGATCTTTTGTGAGTCCTGGAATGGTTCCTTTCTGACTAGCGCTGATTTTTAATGAGATGAGCCCCCTCTGGACCTGTCATTTGTAGAAAGTATTCTGGGAGGAGGAGCCACGGCCACATCCAGGCTAACAGGAGCTCTGACTGTGACACAGGGCTGTGTGAATAGTTCTTTCATTCTTTCATTCAGCCAAACCAATAAATATCACTGCAGAGTGGTCCACAATTCACAGCCTCTCTGTTTTCTTTGCCTCACAACAAAATGCTGCTAGTAGACCTTGTCTCTCTTCTTGTTCAACTTTGCCTTTGTAGTTTCTTGAAACTTCATGACAAGCAGGGTCCTGGCTCGTGCTCACACACCCAGTGGTGATAGTTGCAAATAAGGCATTCTTGGATTTTCACATGAGGACATGCCCTTTACATTGATTTAGTTGAGGGAAATGAGTCAACTGTGCCTGGCATGTAGTAAAACCTCACAGTTAGGCTGTGTTTGGTTTTCCTTTGCGGTTACTGTGTTGTTTGATTTTGATCTGTTTATTTGTGAGTGTTCTTCACTGGCTTTTTCTGAGATCGGCAGCTGTGGCATCTGCTCTCTGAGTTTTCCTAACAACCTTGTCTGTATTTCTCTATTTATGTGAGGACATTCTATTATTATTATTATTATCATTTGGTTTAGGGATTTTAAGATCTTTTACTTCCGGTGTTTGAGGGTAGAGTCTGCCTTTATGTCTTTTGTTCTCTTTGTTGTTTTTAGGTAATTTCTGAGAAGAGGAAGTGCTTCCCTTTCTTCCACTAGATTAAGTTCAGAAGCCACTCATTTATATTTAAAATATCATATTACGTAAAATGTTAATCTAATAACCTAAGTCAGAAATATTATTATTTTCCTCTATTGCACTTTGTTAATATAGATGTCTCATTGTTCTCTAGGGCCTCTGTCTTCCCTGGAGCTATTTTTGAGTAACTGGAACGCTTTCTATAAAACGACATTTTTACTATCGTTAGAAATTTAACCTCAAACTACAGTTGTGTTTTTCTCAGTGTAATAAGCCACTTCATTGCTAAAACAAACTTTGTGTTATTGAAAATTTCCAACAGGTAAAGAGAACACTATATAAACCTCCATGAATGAATCACACAGATTAAACAGTTATCAACATTTTCTCATTATTGTTCCATTTAACTCCCCTAGTCTTTTATATCTAACTCCCCTACTTCTTTTCTTAAAGTGTCTTAAAGGAAATCTAGACATCAAGTCATTTCACTTGTCAATATTTTTATATATATCTGAGTAATAGTGAATTTATAATCTAGTTGTGTAACAGTATTAAATCTATCCAATACCTCCTTCATATTCTTATTTCTCTGATTACCTCAAAAATTTCTCTTTGTGGCTAGCTTGCTCCAAGCAACATCCTAACTAGGTTCATATATTGCATTTGGCTGCCATGTCTTTTAAGGTTATTTATTCTGTAATGCTGTAATGAACCCTGTCTTTTTCTTTTATTTGCCGTTGATTTGTGGAATTTTTGTTTGTTTCTATAGAATGTTCATATTCTGGATTCGACTCATTGCTTCCTGTTGGTATCACATAATGCCTTCTCTCCCCCAGTTTTTCCTATGTGTTGGTAGTTGTAGTGAAGACTCGATTACGTTTGTTCCCATTGTGGCAGGCAAAACTATGCAATAGTTGATGCTATGTACACCCTCTTGCACCATATTGTAAGGTATGTAATACTAATTGCCTACTTTTTGTGATGTTAAGACTGATCAGGGGTTTTCAGTGGTTTCAACCCAATCCCTCCATTATAAAGCACGGCACACAATATATTTTTCATCTGATATATTAATACTCATTGATTTCATCAATTTCCAGATTCACTACTTCATTAGAGGTTGCAAAATGTCATCTTTCTGATTTTATCATGCCTTCTGCATTTATTAATTGGGATTCCTCTACAAAGAAGAACTCTTTGTCATTTACCTTTCAGGTAACCTAACATTTAATTCCTACAAGAAACTTAGAATAAGTATTTGACTCTCTTTATTTATCAGTTTTCAGATAATAGATTGGTTCTCTAGCAATCTTCAAAGGTAATCAAGAAAGTATTTTTGTTTTGATGTAATTATAAATTCACAATTTCACAAAAAATATATTTGATATGTTTTAGTCCACTACAGTCATTAATTCTTTTGGCACTTAAATGGTCCTATCTAAAGCAATGGAAGCTCTTCAGATTGGCTTCTGTGTCCTTTGACAGGACCTCATTTGGTTTTGATAGGTTCCTGGTTTTCTAGGACCAGATGTCTCAGGCTTACTTTGTACTCATCATGCAATGGACATGAAATCACTTATTTCTCCTTGTAGATCTAGTTGCTTTTATTGGGAAATGATATACATCAACTAGAATTTGGATGCTAGGAGCCCTTTTTATTACTGAGTTGCATTTGTTGTGAAGTCTTTTCAATGGACAGAGCTAAGAAAAGGTAAAATATGTTTAAAAAGACAGCAAATCAGAAGCTTATACTGATATTTCAATTCAAATAGAAGATTATATTAGGTTGGTGCAAAAGTAATGGCAAAAACAGTAATTACTTTTGCTCCAACCTAGTAGAATAATATATACCTGCATTTAAATTGTCTCACACTGAAAAGTTTGGCTCTAAATGACATTAACATATTGTTTGTTTGCTTTATCCTGCAACATACTTATAATAGTATCAAGATAACAATTTATATTCCTTTGGGTATATACCCAGTAATGGGAATGCTGGGTCAAATAGTACTTCTGTTTTTAGGTCTTTGAGGAATCCACACTGTCTTCCACAATGGTTGAACTAATTTACACTCCCACCAACAGTGCAAAGCCATTCCTTTTTCTCTGCAACTCTTATTTTTTGACTTTTAAATTCTGACTGGAGTGTGATGGTATCTCATTATGGTTTTGAGTTGCATTTCTCTAATTATCAGTAACGTTAAGCTGTTTTTCATATGACTGTTAGTCACATGTGTGTCTTCTTTTGAAAAGTGTTTGTTCATGTCCTTTGCCACTCTTTAATGGGGTTGTTTTATTCTTATACATTTGTTTAAGTTCCTTATAGATGCTGGATATTAGACCTTTGTCAGATGCATAGTTTGCAAAATTTTTTCTCATTCTGTGGATTATTCGTTCACTCTGTTGATAGTTTTCTTTGCTGTGCAGAAGCTCTTTAGTTTAATTAGACCCCATTTGCCAATTTTTGCTTTTGTTGCATTTGCTTTTGGTGTCTTTGTCATGAAATCTTTGCCTGTTCCTATGTCCATAATGGTGTTGCCTAGGTTGTCTTCCAGGGTTTTTATAGTTTTGGGTTTTACATTTGTCTTTAATTCATCTTGAGTTGATTTTTGTATATTGTGTAAAGAAAGGGTCCAGTTTCAGCTTTCTATGTATGGCTAGCCAGTTTTCCCAGCACCACTTATAGAATAGGGAATCCTTTCCCCATTGCTTGTTTTTGTCAGGTTTGTCAAAGATTAGATGGTTGTATGTGTATAGACTTATTTCTGGATTCTCTATTCTGTTCCATGTGTCTGTTTTTGTACCAGTACCATGTTTTGGTTACTGTAGTCCTGTAGTATAGTTTGAAATTGGGTAGTGTGATGCCTCCAGCTTTGCTCTTTTTGCTTAGGATTGTCTTGGCTATTCAGGCTCTTTTTTAGTTCCATATGAATTTTAATTATTTTTTTTCTAGTGCTGTAAAGAATGTTGTTGGTAGTTTGATAGGAATCACATTGAATATAATTCAGTGTGATTGAATCTGCTCAGATTGCTTTGGGCAGTATGGCCATTTTAATGATATTGATTCCTCCTATCCATGAGCATGGGATGTTCTTTCCATTTGTTTGTGTCATCTCTCATTTCTTTAAGCAGTGTTTTGTCATTCTCATTGTAGAAATCTTTCACCTCCCTGGTTAGCTGTATTCCCAGGTATTTTATTCTTTTTGTGGCAATTATGAATGGGATTGCTTTCCTGATTTGGCTCTCGGCTTGGCTGTTGTTGGTGTACAGGAATGTTAATGATTTTTGTATGTTGATTTTGTATCCTGAAACTTTTCTAAAGTTGTGTATCAACTAAAGGAGCTTTTGGGCCAAGACTACGGGGTTTTCTAGATATAGAATCATGTCATCTGCGAACAGGGATGGTTTGACTTTCTCTCTTCCTATTTGGATGCCTTTGTTTCTTTTCTTGCCTAATTGCCCTTGATAGGACTTCTAATACTATGTTGAATAGGAGTGGTGAGAGAGGGAATCCTTGTCTTGCACAGCTTTTCAAAGAGAATGCTTTCAGCTTCTGCTCATTCAGTATGATGTTAGCTGTGGGTTTGCCATAGAAGGCTCTTTTTATTTTGAGGTATGTTCCTTCAATACCTAATTTATTGAAAATTTTTAGCATGAAGCCGTGTTTAATTTTATTGAAAGCCTTTTCTGCAGCAATTGAGATGATCATGTGGCTTTTGTCTTTAGTTCTGTTATTGTGATGAATCACATGTATTGATTTGTGTATGTTGAAACAAACTTGAATCCCAGGGAAAAAACCTACTTGATCATGGTGGATAAGTTTTTTGATGTGCTGCTAGATTTGCCAGTATTTTGTTGAGGATCTTTGTTTCAATGTTCATCACTGATATTGTCCTGAACTTTTCTTTTTTTGTGGTGTCTCTGCCAAGTTTTGGTATCAAGATGATGCTGGCCTCCTAGAATGAGTTAGAGAGGAGTCGCTTTTCAATTTTTTGGAATAGTTTCAGCAGGAATGGTACCAGCTCTTCTTGTACATCTGGTAGAATTCAGCTGCGAGTGTTCTCTTTTCTTTTTTATTAGTTTAGCTAGTGGTATATCTATTTCATTAATTAAAAAAAAAATCAGTTCCTGGATTATTATTATTTGTTTTAGACAGAGTCTTACTCTGTCACCCAGCTGGAGTGCAGTGGCATGATCTTGGCTCACTGCTACCTCTGCCTCCCAGGTTCAAGCAATTCTCGTGCCTCAACCTCTCCAGTAGTTGGGATTACAGGCATGGGCCACTACACCCGGCTAATTTATTTATTTATTTTCATTTTTTAATAGAGATGGGGATCACACCATGTTGGCTAGGCTGGTGTCGAACTCCCAACTTTGGGTGATCTGCCCACCTTGGCCTCCCAAAGTGCTGGAATTACAAGTGTGAGCCACCACACCTGACTTTCATCTTTTGAATGGTTTTTCATATCTCAGTCTCCTTCAGTTCAGCTCTGATTTTGGTTATTTCTTGTCTTCTGCTAGCTTTGGGATTTGTATGCTCTTGGTTCTGTAGTTCTTTCAGTTGTGATGTTAGGTTGTTAACTTGAGATCTTTCTATCTTTTTTATGTGTGCATTTAGTGCTATAAATTTCCTTCTTAATACCTCCTTTGCTGCATCCCAGAAATTCGGTATCTTTGTTCTGATTAGTTTCAAAGAACTTCTTGATTTTTGCCATAATTTTATTATTTACCCAAGTCATTCAGGAGCAGGTTATTCAAATCCCATGTAATTTGTCTGGTTTTAAGTGGATTTCTTAGTCTTGATTCCTAATTTGATTGTGCTGTGGTCCGTGAGACTGTTTGTAGCTGGCTTGATTTTCAGATCAACTGTCAGAGTATCATAGTGCTTGTGTTCAGGAACCCTTATTTTACTTAAAATACTAACAATAACTTAATAATTAGTTATTGTTGGTTTCTCACAGTGCCTCATTTATAAATTAAGCTTTATTATAGGTATGTGTGTATAGGAGATAACCCAGTATATGAACGGTTTGATACTATCTGAGGTTTGAGGCATCCACTAGGGGTCTTAGAACTATCCACATGGATAAGGGGGGACTACTGCACCTCCTTTTCATACTCTGCTCTTTGGAAGGAAGTCATTAATCACAGCCCACACAAGCGGGGAACAGTTACACCCTACCTCATTCTGGGGGAGTACTTACGTAAATTGTTTGGTATTCTTCAATGTGACAGTTGTCGATCCTCTCTTACTGATTTACTCAGTCATTTATTTATAGCATTATAGATTTATTTTGTACTTTGCACTATAATCCAATACATGTATTTATTTATTTACTTCATTGCTCAACTTTTTCCAATGCGGCCATTGGCAGCACTTTTAATTGACACCTTGTGTTTTTTCATTTTTGTTTACTTCTTTGTTATTTAAAAAACTTCCTTACTTTCTGACATGACAAGATGCTCCAGGATCATCTTCTATGTCTCCTGCCCTAGTCCTAAAATCAGCCATTTCTCCAAGGACCACTTGCTCCTAGTCAGGGTTCTTCAGATAAACTGAACCAATAGGAGATAAATATATAAAGAGATTTATTTTAAGGAATTCACTCATATAACTACGGAGAATGGCAAATCCAAAATCTGCAGAGCTGATGTATCAGTTTGACTTTGACAGCTGGAAGCTGCTGTAGAACCAGAGGGAGCTATTGTCCCAGTTTGAAGGCCATGAGGTAGGAGAATTCTCTCCTACTAGAGGGAGTGTCAGTCAGACTTTTGTTCTATTCAGGCCTTCAGCTGATTGAATAAGGCCTACTCACAATAGGGAGGGCAATCTGCTTTACTCAGTCTATGGATTCAAATCTTAATCTCATCCAAAACATCCTCACAGAAATACTTAAAATGGTGTTGACCAGATATCTGGGCACCTGTAGCCCAGTTAAGCTGACACATAAAATTAACCATCATGTTAACAGTGGGTAGCAGTGGGTAATAGCTTTAGCAACTAAGATCTAGGTACAAGATGTGCTCATTGCTACTGGGGTGTTATTACTTCAGGGCCCTGTTAGCTGACAATAAATATATTTCTATATATAATTATCTGTAACCATTTGTATCTATTATCCAAGTCTGCAACTTGAATTCGTTACCACATGGATCATTCTAGTATCTTCCCTTGCTTATCTACAACCTCATATAACAACAGCAAAAATCATGGCTGCAACTATCTGCTATCCATTTACTTAATAGTTCTGTTCCTCAGTATACATTGTGATGGGACAGTATAACATGAATGGAACACATAACATCCATTGAAGTTGCCACATAAAATTAATCATCAGAACATATGCTGTGGAATAGAATTAAAATTAGAGGGAAGATGGTGGATAGGAGACAGGGTTGACTTGCAGCTCCCACTTTGATGAACAGAACATCATGTGGAGACTCACACTGTGAACTTTTGCTCCAGGAACCACTGCAGAAGCATACCAGGAAAACAGAAAGAAATCATAGATTTTTTGAAAAAAGCAGCAGGCCTCTGCAAATTCCACAAGACAGATGAAGAACTCTAATCACAAAAGACATAAACTCTTGAGAGCTTTATGACCCCAGCCACAACCTGAGAAACCTGAATACTTATACTGGCCAACTTAGGGCAAGCTTATATTCCCCTTCTACTATCGCAACTAGTGCTTTCTCAAAAGTGCCACCTCCTGGCTGGAGGCCAACGAACTCAGGACAGTACAGCAACTTAAGACAGAACAATCCTGCTCCAAAGAAGGAGAAAACAATAGCTCATTACACTGCCTGCAACATTCTGGTCTGTCCACGTGACAACTTCACTGCTAGCATAACCAGCATTCGAGAAAACCAGCACACTAAACGTATCGACAACCAAAGACTCTCACAGAGTCTACTTCACTCCCCTGCCACCTCCACCAGTCATAAAGAGAAATGAAATAATGGCATTCATAGCAGCCTGGCTACAGTTGGAGACCACTATCCTAAGTGAAGTAACTCAGGAATGGAAAACCAGACGTTGCATGTTCTCACTTATAAGCAGGAGCTAAGCTATGAGGATGCAAAGGCATACAAATGATATAATGAACTTTGGGAACTTGGGGAGAAGGGTAGAAGTGGGGTGAGGGATGAAAGACTATACACTGGGTACAGTGTACACTGCTTGGGTGATGAGCGCACCAGAATTTCAGAAATCACCACTAAAGAAACTTTCCATGCAACCAAACACCACCTATTCCCCCAAAACTATTGAACTTGTTTTTTTAAAAAAACATATGTTGTGAAATAGAAAAATGTTTTTAAATTATTGTGGAATATTTTTGTGGGAATTCCCAGATATCTGGTAAAACATCATTCAGGGTGTGTCTGTGAGTATGTTTCTGGATGAGATTAATATTTGAATATATATGCTGAGTAAAGTAAATTGCCCTACTTATGTGAGTGGGCCTCATTAAATTAGTTAAAGGGAAGAATAGAACAAACAGGCTAGTAAGAGAGAATTCTTTTTGCCTAATAGCATTTGAGCTAGGTTTGTTCTGCCTTTGGACTCAAACTAGAACACTTGCTTTCTTGGGTCTCCTGCTTGTCCACTGCAGATCTTGAGACTTGTCAGCCACCTGAATCACATCAACCAATTCTTTATAATCTCTCTCTCTCTCTCTCTCTCTCTAAATAGATAAATAGGTAAGTAGATCGATAGATGCAGATAGATAGAGAGATAGAGATATACATATATATGTGTGTGTGTATATACTTATCTTATAGTTTCCATTACTCTAGAGAACACTGACTAAAGCACAGGCCTAGTGGTTTCAGAATTGTTAGTCATCCCACCATGGGAAGCAACTTATCAACTCAAGTACAATACTGATATACAGTTCTTACAAGTTTCTTTGCCTTTAGTCTCATAGACTCCACTCACTTCCAGAATTCCTAATGTCAGCCTTTTTTCTCCCCATCCACTTCAGGGAGATGATTTCACACATTTGTAATATAGTTAGATCCTTTTGCCACATTATACATTCCATTTTAGGATCTCTCAGTCTCATAAATCATTTTTTAAAAATTTCAAACATGAAGGTTTACTCTGCAGTATAAAATTCTATGAGTTTTCCCTAATAAAATCCCACAGTATAAAATTCTATGAGTTTCCCCCATAAAATCCCAGCAAATTACTTTGTGGATATCAACAAACTGATTCTAAAGTTTTTATGGTGAGGCGAAAGACCCAGAATAGCTAACACAATACTGAAGGAGAAGGAAATCAGAGGACTACAAGCATCCTACTTTAAGACTTACTGTGAAACTACAGTAACAAAGACACTGTGGTATTGGTGAAAGAATAGACAAATAGATTAAGGAACAAAATAGAGAGCCCAGAATTTGATCTACATAAATATAATGAACTGATCTTTGTCAAAGAAGCAAAGGCAATACAAAGACAGCCTTGTCAACAATTAGTGCTGGAATAACTGGATAGCTACATGTAGAAAAACAAATTTGGATACGGGGCGTATACTCGCCACAAAAATTAACTTAGAATGGATCGTAACTCTAAATGCAAAATGCAAAACTGTAAAGCTCCTAAAAGATAACATAGGAGAAAGCTTAGATAACCTTAGGTATGACAATGACATTTTGGATACAATACCAAAGTCAGGAACCATGAAAGAGATAATTGATAAAATGGACTTCATTAAAATTATTAGTAAAACTTCAGCTCTGCAAAACACACTACCAAGAGAATGAGAATTCAAGTCACAGACTGGAAGAAAATATTGGTAAAAGACATATTCGATAAAGGACGGTTATCCAAACTGTACAAAGAACTCTTAAAATTAATAATAAGTAATACATTGATTATAAAATGGGCCAAAGTCTTTAACAGACCCATCACCAATGCAGATATACAAATGGTAAATGAGCATAGGTCATCAGAGCAATGCAAATTAGCACAATGAGATATCACTACATGCCTATTAGAATAGCTAAATCCAGAACACTGACCATACCAAATGCTGGCAAGGATGTGGAACAAAAGGAACTCTCATTCATTGCAACGCAAAATGGTATGGCTACTTTGGAAGAGTGTCTGGCAGTTTCTTACAAAACTAAACGTACTCTTACCACACATTTCAGCAACTACATGCCTTGGTGTTTACCCAAATGAGTTAAAAACCAGTGCCCATCAAAAAGCCTGCACACAGATATTTATAGTAGCTTTATTCCTAATTTCCCAAACTAGGAAGCAACCAACATATCTTTCAGTAGGTGAATGGTAAGTCAACTGTGGCCCATCAAGACAATGAAATATTATTCAATACTAAAATGAAATGAGCTATCAAGCCATGAAAACACATGGAGGAAACTTAAATGCATATTACTAGGTGAAAGAAGCCAACCTGAAAAGGCTGCATACTGTATGATTCCAACTATATGACACGCTGGAAAAGGAAAAAAGCTATGAAGACAGTGAAAAGATCCTTGGCTGCCAAGACTTAGTTGGGAAAGATAAATAGGTGGAGCACAGAAGATTTTTTAGGGCAGTGAAATGAATTTGTATACTATAGTGGTAGATACATGTTATCCATTTTTCATAACCATAGAATGTACAACAGCAAGAGTTAACCCTACTGTAAGCTTGGACTTTGGTTAATAATGACACGTCAATGTAGATTTGATTGTAACAAATGTACCACTCTGGTGGGGGCTGTTGATAGTGAGTGAGGCTATGAATTTGTGTGGGCAGTGGGTATATGGTAAGCTTTTGTACCTCTGGGCAATTTTACTGTGAACCTGAAACTGCTCTAAAAAATAAAGACAATATAGATAAACCTGGCAGACATTATGCTAAGTGAAATAAGCCAGACATAGGATGACAAATACTGCATGGTCTCACTTATTGGTGTTATGTAGAAGAGAGGAACTTATGGAAGTTTAGAGTAGAATGATGGTTGTGAGAGACTGGGGGAGGGGGTGGGGATGGGATAGAATAGGAATTGCTGGTCAAAGAGCACAATTTCAGTTAGATGAGAGGAATAAGTTTTGAGATCTATTGTGCAGCAGGGTGACAATCATCAATAATAATATATTGCATATTTCAAAATAGCTAAGAAAGTAAATTTCAAATGTCTCACCACACAGAAAATGATAAAGCAAGGTGATAGATATATTAAGTAACTTGATTTAATCATTTCATATTTTGTACATATATAAAAACATCATATTGTACCTCATAAATTTATGCAATTTTGTTTTGTCAGTTTTAAATGATATTAATTTTAAAATCCCCCCAAAATTCTATGGATTTTGACAAATGTATAATGTGACCTCACCACTACACTTGTTTCACTTATCACCTTGCAAATATCCTTTGCCTTTTCATATAAACTTTATCCAGTTTATTGATATTTACACAATAGTTTGCTGGGATTTTAATTGGGATTGTGTTGAATCTATGTATCAATTTAGAAAGAACTGACAGCTTAATAATTCTGAGTCTTCCAATCTACCAATCTGGATCGTCTCTCCATTTATTTATATCTTTAATTTATTTCATCATTATTTAGTAGTTTTCCTCTTACGGAGTCTCTTTATATTTTGTTAGATTTATGCCTAAGCATTTAATCTTTTGGTGTTATTGTGAATGGTATTGATTCTTAATTTCAAATTTCAGTTCCTCATTGCTGGTATATAAGAAAGTACTTACTTTTGTCTAGTAATCTCGTGGCCTGCAACTTTGCTGTCTTTGCTTATTGCTGCCAGGAAAGTACTGGTAGATTCTTTGAAATTTTCTACATTGACTAAATGTCATATGAGAATAAAGAGAGTTTTTTTTTTTTAATTTCTAATATATATTACTTTTATTGCTGCAGTTAAACTTCCAGTACAATGCGAGTAACAGTGGAGAGAGGGGACATGTCTGCCTTGCTCTCAAACTATGCGAAAACGGCCTAGTCTTTCACTATTAAGTATGATGTTAACTATGGGATTTTTTATTTTTCTTATGTTCTTCACCAAGTTGAGGAAGTTGCCCTCCATTTCTTGTTTGCTGACAGGCTTGTTTTCTTTGAAACATGAATCGGTGTTGGGTTATATAATCAACTTTTTCTGCATCAATTGATATAGTTATATGATTTTTCTTTTTTAGTCCTCTGATATAGTAGATTTTATTGATGGCTTTTGAATGTTACACTAGCCTCACATATACATGATAAATCCTGGTTAGTTATGGTGTATAACTTTTAAGTACGTGGTAGGATTAAATTTGGTAATATTTTGTTGAGCAATTTTGCATCTATGTTTATAAAAGGTATTGTTCTATAGTTTTCTTTTCTCAAAATGTCTTTATCTAGTTTTGGTGTTAGAGTGATACCGACCTCTGTAGAATGAGTTATAAACTGTTCTCTCTGCATCTGTTTCCCAGAAGACATTGTAGACAATCGGTATCATTTCATTTTTAAATGTTAATAGAATTAACCAATAAAAATATCTGGGCCCGGCACTTACTTTTAGAGAGGCTATAAATTATTGATTCAATTTATTTAATAGGTATGTGACTATTCCGATCTATTTCTCCCTGTGTGAATTTTGGTAACCTGTGTCTTTCAAGGATTTGGTGCATTTCATCGAAGTTTCAAGTTTGTTCCTTTGTAGTTTTCCTTTATTATGCTTTGAATGTCCATATACTATAAGATTTTTATTTTTTATATGGATACACATATATGCACATTGTTTTTAACCTCCTTTTGGTATATTTCTACATCCTAGATAATTTATCTTGTCAGTTATTTTCCTTTTCATTATACCTCATGAGTATATAACTATATGTGTGGTCAGTGGACTTGGGTCAGTTATGACATGCGTGCTGTTGGGGAGGTCTGGAGGGCAATGAGGAGACATCAATGTCGGAAGCTGCCCGTGTTGCTGAGGAAAAGCCTAAGGATGAACACAGTGGGAATCTGACACAGCAGGATCCTGAAACACCTTCTGTGAATTTGCCAACCAAATAAAAGGTCTCTAGTGATGTGGGAGCCAGAATGTTAGGGGGATAATTGTCACTCCTGAGGAAAACAGGAACTGAGGTGGCCCAAAGGCAACACTAGCTGACCATCCGCTCGTATCCTGAGACTTTCCTTAGCCATTCAGAGATGCCAGTCCAGTTCACAGACAGGCCATTTCACTCCTGAGGGAGGAATATAACTGTCTCTTCTGATAAACAGACTCGGTTTCATGGAATCTCTGTGAGAGGCTTAGAGTACGAAAGGGAGGGAATTTCCATTCTTGTTTTGCTTTCCCATTTCAAGGAATAAGCATGTGAGTTTTGTGCCTGGCTGTTTGGATTTTGTTTTTTATTTTCAATTTATTTTTCGAGACAGAGTCTTGCTCTGTTGCCCAGGCTGGAATACAGCAGCGTGATCTCAGCTCACTGCAATCTCCCTCCTGCTCCCGGGTTCAAGTGATTCTCCTGCCTCAGCCTTCCAAGCAGCTGGGATTGGCGCCCACCACCATGCTCAACTAATTTTTATATTTTTAGTAGAGATAGGATTTCACCATGTTGGCTAGGCTGGTCTCAAACTCCTGACCTCAGGCGATCCATCCACCTCAGCTTCCCAAAGTGCGGGGATTACAGGTGTGAGCCACTGCCCCCAGCTGTTTGGATTTTAATTGTATCGGGTTTAATGTCCCATTTCCCTGTTGTGAAGATTACTGTGGTGCATATCCATGTGCGTATAGCTTTCTGCATTTGCACGTTCTCCTCAGGATACATTTCCTGAGGTGTAATTTCAGTTCTAAGTAGGCGCATATTGATTGCTGTTGATACACCTTGTCAAATAATTTTCTTAGTCATGGGGCAATTCCAAGTATAAATAAAGTATCTTATTTTCTTCTCAAATGACTTTTATTCTATTTGGCCAAAAATGTTTCTCCACCTGGACATTTAGGCCAAGCGCCGGTGTATAAGGAGCAATAGTCTTAGAGACCAAGTCAGAGGGGCTGGGCTGCCAGTTCCTACATACAGTGAAACAAGAGTGGACAATCATGGTGGACCAAATGCCTCCCACTCCACTTGCCAAACATTTAGGAGGAATTTGATCTGAGAAGACACCTGAATATCAGGATGCCATAGTGCTGTTAATTGAACCTCTCTAAAGGAGAAGGTTTAAGCACATGGGGATATGGATTATCAGTTAAAATAAAAGGCATTTGTCAACTGAAAACCTGAAGAAATATTGGTACCCTGCATTACTTTAAAACCTGCTTTATTTAGAAATTACAAAGAGCAAAGAGCAGAGAATTCATCATAGGGAGACAGACTGTATACATCATACGACTAGTCACTTGCGCTTCCATGGATACTGCAGGGGGGTTCACAATAATTTTAAGGTAGGGAGTTTGGGGGCCAATGGAAAATAAGTGGAAGTTGTTCTGATATAAGCCCCAGGCAGTTTTCAGTAATGAAAAGGAGCAGAGATCATCTAGGAGGGGAAGGGAAGAGAAGGAACTTCTTGTCTGCTCCTCCAGAGGAGGCTGGCTCTTGTTTAGTGAACAAGGGTCCTATAGCCCAAAATTGACAGAGAATGAGCTCTGACTCTTCCTGTACAGTATTTTTCCATTTGGCAATATTTGTCTAGTCTGGGAGTCAAGTGACAAAGTCCTATGCCCCTTGTATTAAGCACCTGCATGAGAATGTGCTTTGTATCTGATGGGAGACAATACAATGGACCCAAAAACAAGGCATATGGAAGATGAAGGCCCAGATTTGTATTGAGTGCTGTTTTCAAAACTACAACAAGAAAAATTTTGAGGAATACATCTGGATGCCACATTAAAATATACAAAATTGTGACTATCTGTAGGTGAGGTGATGACTTTTTACCTGACTATTGAGACCTGGCCTTGCTCATGCCTCAGAGGCTCATCCTTTTGGGTGGGATTCACTTCTCTATTGAGTTCTCAATGAGGGCAAGAACTATACATGTTCCTCACCCTAGTGTTGGTTTACTTTTCAGGAATTATCTCAAATAATAGCTAATGACTGCCTAATGGGTCTAGCAAAAAATGATGCTTCTCTACTTCATTGCCACCACCATACCTGCTTCTTGACTTGGTCAATCTCAGATCTCAGCCTCTGGATCATGCGGTTGATCTCAGCAATCTCCTGCTTGGTATTGCGCAGGTCGTCCCCATGTCTGCCCGCTGTGACCTGCAGCTCCTCGTACTGCAGCCCAGAGGTGGAGAGAGAGACAGTGTCTACGGGTTCTTACCTGGCAAGCGACGACTTTCACTTGTGTATCATGCATGTCATGAAGTGGACCTAATGGCTTCTCCCCAAGAAACTTGAGGAAAAGCTGATGTTATGTGGTGGGTGGATACTAAACACTGGAGTCACAGACCATCCTCATTGTGGCACCACTATCTGCCTAATTAGAAAAGTTATGAAATGCTGAGATTGCATTTTTCACTTCCTTTAGTCAGGGAAAATATTCCTGCCTCCAGCTTTGACTCGAGATCTCAGCACAATAAGAACATTCTCAGTTCATGAAGTTGGAGTTAGTCACTGTCTCTAGCAAAGGTTCTGCATGCTAGGCTGTTTATCAACATACTCCGAGAGCTTTCCTCTTTCCAGTCTGACTTTCTTCCAGCAGAGATATTGGAGATCACAAGCACTGTATTGCTAATTCCTTTACAGAAATATTACCATTTTCCTTGTAATTATTTTTCCTTCTGTGTGCAATTTCAAACATGTAGAGGGGCAGAACAACACAAGGGGCCTGTATATACCTATTACCTGTTTCCATGATGATTACGTTGTGGCCAGTTTTATATCTTGTATATTTCCACCCAATTCCCTTATCAATGTTAAATTTTTTTAAATCCCCAAAATATTTGGGTTTTAATTCAATATTAATTCAATATTAATCTCTAAATGATAGGTCTTTTAAAAATATAACTGAAATATTATTTTGTATTTTAAAAGTTTATGTATTTATTAAGTCTTCGCCCTCAAGGAGTTGAAATAACACAAAAGGAGATAGAAGACATCACCTCTAGTGGCATCACTGAGCTAGAAAGAAAGTAATGCTTGACTAGGAAGAAAAGAGCCCAGAGAGGGGATGTAGAGGGGACAGTGGGGAAGGGTAATTTTTTTTGTTTGTTTTTTTTGAGTCAGAGTCTTGCTCTGTCGCCCAGGCTGGAGTTCAGTGTTGCGATCTGGGCTCACTGCAACCTCCACCTCCCAGGTTCAAGAGATTCTCTCACCTCAGCCTCCTGGGTAGCTGAGATTATAGGCGCTCGCCACCAAGCATGGCTAATTTTTTGTATTTTTAGTAGAGATGGGGTTTCACCATGTTGGCCAGGCTGGTCTCGAACTCCTGACCTCAGGTGATCCACCCGCCTCAGCCTCCAAAAGTGCTGGGATTACAGGCGTGAGCCACCGCACCAAGCCAATTTATGTATTTATTAACATTGATATGTCTATTCAATTCTCCAATGTCCTTGTTTATTTGTT
Organism: Rhinopithecus bieti; assembly: GCF_001698545.2. NCBI lineage: Eukaryota > Metazoa > Chordata > Mammalia > Primates > Cercopithecidae > Rhinopithecus > Rhinopithecus bieti. The sequence goes on along the minus strand of NW_016823424.1, from coordinate 997,634 downwards.
TCCTTATGGTTTACAATTCATTTGTTGATGAGACCAGATGAATTGTCCTGAGTAGTATTTCAGTCTTTAGGGTTTCCTCATTGCTTACTCAGTGTTTCATTTAAGATGCTACTGTGTCCTCTATATTTCCTGGAAACTGATCATTAAAACTTGAAGCTTAATAAGACTCTCATATGTTTAGACTTTCCAGATATGGATGTAATAGAATGCCCATTTGAATATTGAAAATTGGCCAGGTGCAGTGGCTCACACCTGTAATCCCAGCACTTTCAGAGGCCGAGGCGGGTGAATCACCTGAAGTCAGGAGTTTGAGACCAGCCTGGCCAACATGGTGAAACCCCATCTCCACTAAAAATACAAAAATTAGCTGGTGTGGTAGTGTAAGTCTGTAATCCCAGCTACTACTCCGGAGGCTGAGGTGGGAGGATCCCTTGAACCTGGGAGGCAGAGATTGCAGTGAGCTGAGATTGCACTGCTGCACGCTAGCCTGGGTGACAGAGCGAGATTCTGTCTCAAAAAAATAAATAAATTAAAATGAAAAACAAAAATGCTGAAAATTATTATTTACACACTTATTTATATGTATATAAATTGAATATGTAATAAATGTTTAAGGATAAAATGCATACTAAGGCCATTCCCCAGTCACACAAACATTTTATGTGGAAGTAAGCACTGTTACCAAGTCCTTGTGTATCCTTCTAGTAACTTTACTTGGGTATGTTTCTGAGCTTTTTCTGGGGAATATGTGAGATGTGTGTATTTGTGTGTGTGTATGTGTATGAGAGAGAAGACAGAGGGTGAGAGAGGAGGGGGAGTTTTATATGTAAAGAGTAAGCCCCCTTGAAAGGTACGTATAGGTGAATTATAGCTAAAGAGAGAGAGAGGTTTGTCTGTGTGTTTTATATATTAAATTTGCATACACATATAAAATATTTTAAAATTATATACATATTAAACACATACACATGTATTATCTTCCAATTAAGTTTGTGTTGTCTCTACTTTGCCTTCCAAATCTATTTTTTTCTCTTTATTCTTTTACCACTCCGTGATCCCTGTTTTTCTGTTTGCTTTTCTCCATCTTTTCCTATATGTCAATTACTGTGCCTTCAGCAATATCTTTCTTTCCTCTTTGTGCTGCTTTCAGTTGGTCTTCGTTTCTATTGTTCTTTATTGTTTCAACATATTGTCCCTTAGTTCTCTTTTTTTATGGAGGTGATCATTTCGTTGAAATTTTTTTGCTAACATTTTATTGTGCCTTTTTTCTGTTGAACATTCTTTAAGTGCCTTTTTTTTTGTCTCATTCCTTTCAGTTTTAAATGCATAGATCTTTTGTGGATCCTGGAATGGTTCCTTTCCAACTGATGCTCATTTTTAATGAGATGAGCATCCTCTGGGGCTGCCATTTACAGGACATATTGTGGGAGAAGGGACCAGGGGCATATTCAGGTGGGTTGGAATTCTCATTATGACACAAGGCTGTGTGAATAATTCTTTTAAACATCAATTCAACCAAGCCAACAAAGATCACTGCAGAGTGGCTCACAAATCACAGGCTCTCTGCTTTCTTTGCCTTACCAACAAAATGATGCCAATGGGCAACAAAATGCTGTCAACATGACTGGGCCACAGGGTGCCCGGATATTTGCTCAAACACTATTCTGGATGTGTCCCTTTGGATGCTTCTGTATGAGATTGAAATCTGAATCTGAATTGTTAGACTGAGTAAAGCAGGTTATCCTTCCTAACGTGGGTGGGCCTGTTTAGTCAGTTGAAGGCATAAATACAATACAAAGACTGAGTAAGTGGATAATCTTCCTGCATGACTATCTTTGAACTGGAACATTGGATTTTTGTTTTTCTACTGCCCTCAGACTTTATCTAAAATATCTGCTTGTTCTGGGTCTCAAGCCTGTGGTGTTTTGGATTGAAGCTACACCATCAAATCTTTGGAATCCTTGAGATTGAATCTGGAACTGGAACATCGGCTCTCCAACTTGCCATCTTGGGACTTGTTAACCTCCAAGACAACAACAGCCGATTGTTAATAATAATAATTATTTCTCTCTAATCTATTAATCAATCAATCATCTATCTATCTATATATGTGTGTGTGTGTATAACCAAAAGGATATCTCTTTTTATATATATATGTGTGTGTGTGTGTGTATATAAGCTGAAATTCATTAAAATTTCAAAGCATGAGACTTTCCACAAAACACTGCTAAGAGAATGAGAAGTCAAGCCACAGAGTAAGAATATGTTGGCAAAAGACATATCTGATAAAGTACTGTTACCGAAACTATACAAAGAACTCTTAAAATTAACAGTAAGAAAAAACCTGGTTGTAAAATGGGCCAGAGTGTTTAACAGATACATAACCAAAGCAGATATACAAATGACAAATAAGCATATGAAAGATGTTCAACATTACATGTCATCAGGTAAGTTAAAATTTAAAAAAACAATGAGATAACACTACACGTCTATTTGAATGTTTAAAATCCAGAACACTGAGAATACCACATACTGGTGAAGATGTGGAACAACAGGAACTCTCATTCATTGCTTGTGGAAATACAAAATGGCATGGCCACTTTGGGAGACAGTTTGGCAGTTTCTCCCAAAACTAAACCTACTTTTACCGTACAATTCATCTACTGAACTCATTAGTATTTACCCAAATGAATTGAAAGTATATGCCCATTTAGAAACCTGCACACAGATTGATGTGGTTTGGATTTGTGTCCCCACCCAAATCTTGTGTTGAATGGTAATCCCCAATGTTGGAAGAGGAACCTGGTGGGAGGTGATTAGATGATGGTGGCAAACTTCCCCCTTTCTGTTCTCATGATAGAGAGTGAGTTCTCATGAGGTCTGGTTGTCTAAAAGTGTGTAGCAGCTTCCCCTTCTCTCTCTCTTCCTTCTGCTGCAGTCACATAAGACATGCCAGCTTCTCCTTCACCTTCTACCATGATTTTAAGTTTCCTGAGGCCTTCCCAGAAGCAGAGGCCTATAGAGCCTGCATAATTGTGAGCCAATTAAACCTTTTTTCTTTATAAATTATCCAATTTCAGCTATTTCTTTATAGCAGTGAGAGAAAGGACTAACACACAGATATTTATAGTAGCTTTATTACCAATTGCCCAAACTAGTGTGAAAGGAAAATAAATCTTGGGATCCCCAAATCACTAATCTAAAGGGAAAAGTCATGCTAGGAACTGCTTAGGGAAGCTGCCTCCCATTCTATTCAGAGAACCATCTGTATTCACTGAGATAGATGCGTATCTGATTGCTTCCTTTGGAAAGACCAATGAGAAACTCAAAAGAATGCAACTGTTTGTCTCTTAGTTACCTATAACCTGGAAGCCTCCCTCCCAGCTTCAAGTTGTCCCATATTTCAGACTGAACCAATGTACCGTCTTATATTGATTGATGTCTCATGTCTCCCTAAAATGTATAAAACCAAGCTGTTCCCCAACCATCTTGAGCACATGTTGTCAGGCCCTCCTGAGGCTGTGTCGTGGTGCGCATCCTTAACTTTGGCAAAAAAAAAAAACTTCCTAAATTGACTGAGACCTGTCTCAGATATTTGGGGTTCATACTAGGAAGCAATCAATGTGTCTTTTAGTAGGTGGATAGCAAACAAACTGTGGCCTATCAAGACAATGGAATATTCAACGCTAAAAAGAAATGAGCTGTCAAGCCATGAAAAGACATGTAGGAAATTTAGATGCATGTAACCAAGTGAAAAAAGCCAATCTGAAAAGGCTACGTATTGTATGATTCCTGCTATATGGCATACTTTAGGCACAACTATAAGGGCAGTAAAAAGATTATTGGCTGTTAGTGGGGAAGGAAGAATGAATAGGCTTAGAATAGAGGATTTTCAGGGTAGTGAAACTAACCTGTATGATACAATAATGGTAGCTAAATGTCATAATACATTGTTCAAAATCCATAAAATGTACAACACTAAGAATGAACCCTAATGTAAACTATGAACTTTGGATAATAATGGCATGCCAACATAGATTCATTGGTTGCAAAAAATATACTTCTCTGTTTGGTGTTGTGAATGGGTGAAGCTCTGAATTTGTATGGGCAGGGGATATATGCTAAGTCTTTTTATCTTCTGGACTATTTGGTTGTGAACCTAAAACTGCTCTAAGAAATAAAGATAATATGGTGTGGCTGAGTCCCCAACCAACTCACATCTTGAATTGTAGTTTTCATAATCCCCATGTGTCATGGAAGGGACTCAGTGGGAAGTGACTGGATATGGGAGTGGCTTCCCCCATGCTCTTCTCAAGATAGTGAGTGAGTCTCATGAGATCTGATGGTTTTATAAGCATCTGGCATTTCCCCTGCTTGCACTCATTCAGTCTCCTTCCGCCTTGTGAAGAGGTGCCTTCCACCATGATTGCAAGTTTCCTGAGAACCCCCTAACCATGCAGAACCGTGAGTCAATTAAACCTCTTTTTTTATGAATTACCCAGTCTCAGATATTTCTTCATAGCAGCAAAAGAAAGGACTAATACAGTAAATTGTTACCACAGAAAGTGGGGTGCTGCTATAAAGATACCTGAAAATGTGGAAGTGGCTTTGGAACTGGGTAACAGGCAGAGGTTGGAACAGTTTGGAGGGCTGAGAAGACACAAAAATGTGGGAAAGTTTGGAACTTTCTAGGGACTTGTTGAATGGCTTTAATCAAACTACTGACAGTGATATGAATGATTAAGTCCAGGCTGAGGTGGTCTCAGATAAAGATGAGGACCTTGTTGGGAACTGGAGTAAAGATCCCTCTTACTATGTTTCACAAAGAGACTGGAGGCATTTTGACCCTGCCCTAGAGATTTGTGGAGCTTTAAACTTGAGAGAGATGATTTAGGGCATCTGGTGGAAGAAATTTTTAAGCAGCAAAGCATTCAAGAGGTGACAGACCATAAAAGTTTGGAAATTTTGCAGCCTGATGATGCAGCAGAAAAGAAAAACCCATTTTATGGGGAGAAATTCAAGCCCTCTACAGAAATTTGCATAAGTAACAAGAAGGTGAATGTTAATCATCAAGACAATCGGGGAAATGTCTCCAGAGCATGACAGAGACCTTCACAGCAGCCCCTTCCATCACAGGCCCAGAAGCCTAGGGGGGAAAAATGGTTTCCTGGATTGGGCCCAGGGCCCCCCCGCTCTATGCAGCCTTGGAACATGGTGCCCTGCATACCAACTGCTTCAGCTCCAGGTGTGGTTAAAAAAGGTCAAGGTACAACTCAGGCCATTGCCTCAGAGGATGCAAGCACCAAGCCTTGGTGGCTTCCATGTGGTGTTGAGCCTGTGAGTTCACAGAAGTCAAAAATTGAGGTTTGGGAACCTCTGCCTAGATTTCAGAGGGTGTATGGAAATGCCTGGATGTCCAGGCAGAAATTTGCTGTAGGGGTGAAGCCCTCATGGAGAATCTCTGCCTGGGTAGTGTGGAAGGGAAATATGGGGTTGGAGCCCCAATACAGAGTCCCCACTGGGGCACTGCCTAGTGGGGCTGTCAGAAGCAGGCCACTGTCCTCCAGACCTGAGAATGTTAGATCCACTGACAGCTTGTACTGTGTGCTTGGAAAAGCCACAGGCACTCAATGCTAGCCTGTGAAAGCAGCCAAGAGGAGGGGCTGTACCCAGCAAAGCCACAGGGGCAGAGCTTCCCAAGGCCCACTTCTTGCACCAGTGTGACGTGGATGTAAGACATGGAGTCAAAGGAGAACATTTTGGAACTTAGAAGTTTAATGACTGCCCTATTGGATTCTGGGCTTGCATGGGGCCTGTAGCCCCTTTGTTTTGACCATTTTTTCCCACTTAGAATAGGTGTATTTACCCAATGCCTATACTCCCATTGTATCTTGGAAGGAACTAACTTGTGTTTGATTTTTACCAGCTCACAGGTGGAAGGGACTTGTCTTGTCTCAGATGAGACTTTGGACTTGTACTTTTGCATTAATGCTGGAATGAGTTCAGAATTTGGGGGACTTTTGGGAAGACATGATCGTATTTTGAAATATGAGGACCTGAGATTTGGGAGGAACCAGGGGTGAAATTATATGGTTTGGCTGTGTCCCTACCCAAATCTCATCTTGAATTGTAGATCCCATAATCCCCACATATTGTGGGAGGGACTCAGTGGGAAGTGATTGGATCATGGGGCAGTTTCCCCATACTGTTCTCATAACAGTGAGTGAGTTCTCATGAGATCTGATGGTTTTATAAGCATCTGGCATTTCCTCTACTTGCACTCGTTCTCTCTCCTGCTACTCTGTGAAAAGGTGCCTAACACCACGATTGTAAGTTTCCTGAGACCTCCCCAGCCATGCAGAACTGTGAGTCAATTAAACCCCTTTTCTTTATGAATTTCTCAGTCTTGGATATTTCTTCAAAGCAGGATAAGAATGAACTAATACAAAAGACATGATGGAAGACATCATGGTAAATGAAAAAAGACAGGTATAGGAATACCACATGATCACACTTATATGTGAACTCTTAAAAAGTCAAATTTCATGGAAATAGAGAACGGAACGATAATTACTAGAGACTGGGTCAAAGGTCTAGAGAATAGAACGATGGTTACTGGAGACTGGGTCAAAGGGTACAAATGGTACAAGCTTTGTCAAAGGGTCATTAGACAGGAGGAATAAGTCTTGAGATCTGTTTCACAACAGGGTGACCATAGTAATAACATACTGCACATCTCAAAATAACTAGAGGGGTAAATTTCAAATGTCTCATCCTACAAAAAATGACTTGAGATGTTAATTTGCCTGTTTTAATCACTCCACATTGTGTGTGTGTGTGTATACACATATGTAAACATCATATTGAACTTCATAAATGTATATTCTTACTTTTTCAATTAAAATAATATTAATTTTAAAACAAAAAATTTGTGGATTTTGGCAAATGTATATCATTATTTCATTACTACAGTTGTTTCACTTATTCACCTTGCAAAGATCTATTTTCTTTACATACAATCCATACAATCTTTATTCAGTTTGTTGAAACTAGCCTACTAGGATTTTTACTGAAATTATGTTGAATCTATACATCAAGTTAGAAAGCATTGACAGCTTAATAATATTGAGTCAATTCAATTAATAATATTCAATATGTAATACTCCTTCATTTATTTACTTCTTAGATTTCTTTAATCATTATTTAGTAGTTTCTACCTATAGCTTCTTTTCTATATATTTTGTCAGATTTATGCCTAAGTACTTAATCTAATTGTGCTATTGTGAATAATATTGTTTTTAATTTCAAATTTCAGTTCTTTATTGCTGGTATATAAGAATGTACTTACTTTTTGGCCAGGTGTAGTGGCTCACACCTGTAATCCCAACATTTTGGGAGACTGAGGCAGTTATATTGCTTAAGCCCCATAGTTCAAAACCAGCCTGGGCAATATGGTGAAATCCCATCTATACAATAAATACAAAAAATCAGCCATGCATGGTGGCATGCACCTGTAGTCCCAGCTACTTGTGTGGCTAAGGTGGGAGGCTCACTTGAACCAGGGAGGTCAAAGCTACAGTGAGCTGTGATCATGCCACTGCACTCTAGCTTGGATAATAGAACAAAACTCTGTCTCAAAACAAAAACAAAATTGAAACAAAACCAAAAAAACAAAGAATGTACTTACTTTTTATAGTAACCTTTTTTTATGCAGTTTTGCCATCTTTGCTTATTATTTCCTGGAAGTTTTTGGCAGATTCTTTAGAATTTTCTACATAGATTATAACATCATATGAGAATAAAGACAGTTTTATTTCTTCATTTCTGTCTAACTTTTATTTCTTTTTCACATCTTCTTGCTCTAGTTAGACTTCCAGTACATTATGAGTAACAGTGGGAGAGGACATGCTTGCCTTGTTCTTAGTCTAGGGGAAAAGGGTCCAGTCTCTCCCCATTAAGTGTGATGTTACTAGCTGTGGAATTTCTCTAGACATTCTTTCCCAAGTTTAGGAAGTTGTCCCTATTATTTACTTTCTGAGAGTTAATTTTTTTTTAACTTGAATGAGTGTTAGGTTGTGTTTTATACCTTTTTTGCATCAATTGTTATAATCACTTGATTCTCCTTCTTTATTCCTTTGATGTAGTAAATTGCATTGATTGATTTTCAGTGTTAAACTAGGCTTGCATATCTGAAATAAATCCCACTTGTTCATATTATATAATTCTTTATATACTTGGTTGGATTCATTTTGGTAATATTTTCTTGAACATTTTTGTGTCTATGTTTATAATAGGTATTGATCTGTAGGTTTTCTTTCTTGAAATGTCTTTATCTAGTTTTAATGTAAGTGTTATACCAGCCTCCATATAATGAATTAGAAAGTGCTGTCTTGCTTCTATTTTCTGAAAGAGATTGTAGAGTATTGTTGTCATCTCATTTTTTAAATGCTCCTAGAGTGAACCAATGAAAATATCCCAATCCTTTCTTTATTGAAAAGTTGTATATTATTGTTTCAATTTATCTAATAGGTATATGGATATTCTGATTGTCAGTTTATCCTTGTGAGATATTTGGTATTTTGTGTCTTCAAGATTTAGCCCATTTAATCTAAGTTTACAAGTTGTTTATAACATGAAAGTCCTTTAAAATTTTAATTTTAATAGATGAATAATAATTGTACGTCTTCATGAGGTACATAGTGATGTTTCTATGCATATAATATATAGTGATCCGATCAGGGTAATTAGCATATCTATTGTTTCAAACATTTAGCATTTCTTTGTGTTGAAAACTTTCAATATCCTCCTTCCAGCTGTTTGAAACTAGATACATTGTCAACTATGATTACAGTGATATAGAACACTAGAACGTATTCCTCCAAAGTAGCTGTAATTTTACATCTTTTAACAAATCTGTCTCTATCCCACCCTTCCTCCTACCCTTCCTATCCTCTAGTATCTTCTGTCCTACTTTTCACTTCTCTAAGATCAAGTTTTTTAAGCTTCCACATATGAGCAAGAATGTGTGGTGTTTAACTTTCTGTCCCTGGCTTATTTCACTTAAGATAATATCTTCCAGTTCCATCCATGTTGCCATGCATGACAAGATTTCACTCTTTATTGTGGCTGGATAGTATTCCATAGTGTGTATATACCACATTTTCTTTATCCATTCTTCTGTTGTTGGACACCTAGGTTGATTCTGTATCTTGACTATTGTGAATAGTGCTGCAATAAACATGAGGTTCAGATATCTCTTTGATATCATGATTTCCTTTCCTTTGGATAAATTCTCAGTAGTGAGATTGCTGGATCATATAGTAGTTCTATTTGTAGTTGTTTTGGGAGCCTCCATACTGTTCTCCATAGTTGCTGTGGTAGTTTACGTTCTCACCAGCAATGTATAAGAGTTTTCTTTTCTCTGCATCCTTGTCAGCTTTTGTTATTTTTTGTCTTTTTGATAATAACCATCCTAACTGGGGTGAGATGATAGCTCATTGTAGTTTTGATTTGCGTTTCCCTGATGATTAGTGATGTCGAGCATTTTTTCATATGTTTGTTCGCCATTTGTATGTCTTCTTTAGATAAATGTCTGATCAGATCACTTGCCAATTTTTAAATTGAATTGTTTGCTGTTTTGCTGTTGAGATGTTTGAGTTCCTTATATATTCTGGATACTGTTGGATGAAGACTCAACAAATATTTTAGTCTCATTCTGTAGGTTGTCTTTTGACTCTGTTGATTGTTTCTTCTGCAGTACAGAAGCTTTTCAGTTTTATACAATCCTGTTTGTTTATTTTTGCTTTCATTGCCTGTGCCTTTGAGGTCTTATTTATAAAATATTTCCCAGACCAATATTCTGAAGTGATTCCCTTATGTTTTCTTCTGTAGTTTTATCATTTTGGGTCTTTACATTTAGCTCTTTCATTTATTTTGAGTTGATTTTTATATAAAATGAGAGGTAGGACTCTAGTTTCATTCTTTTGCATATGGATATCCAGTTTTCCCAGCACCATTTATTGAAAAGGTTGTTTTTATCACTAACAAGTGTTGTGGTCGGCCGGGCGCGGTGGCTCAAGCCTGTAATCCCAGCACTTTGGGAGGCCGAGACGGGCGGATCACGAGGTCAGGAGATCGAGACCATCCTGGCTAACACGGTGAAACCCCGTCTCTACTAAAATACAAAAAACTAGCCGGGCGAGGTGGCGGGCGCCTGTAGTCCCAGCTACTCGGGAGGCTGAGGCAGGAGAATGGCGTAAACCCGGGAGGCGGAGCTTGCAGTGAGCTGAGATCTGGCCATTGCACTCCAGTCCGGGCGACAGAGCGAGACTCCGCCTCAAAAAAAAAAAAAAAAAACAAGTGTTGTGGAAAACTTGGTCGAAAATCTGTTGGCTATAGATATGTAGATTATTTCCTGGGTTCTCTATTCTGTTCCATTGGTCTCTGTGTCTGTTTTTATGCCAGTATCATGCTATTTTTGTTACTACAGCTTTGTGATATATTTTGACATCTTGTAGTATAATAAATTCATCTTGTAGTATAATAAAAAGAGCTTTGCTCTTTTTGATCAGGATTGCTTTGGTTATTGGGCATGGGGTGGTGGTCTTTTGTGGTTCCATACAAATTTTAGAATTTCTTTTCTATTTCTGTAAAGAACTTCATTGATATTTTGACAGGGATTGCATTAATCTGTAGATTGCTTTGGGTAGTATTGTCATTTTAACAATATTAATTTTTCCAATCCATGAGCATGGGATACCTTTCCATTTGTATGTATGTTCTTCAATTTATTTCATCAGAGTTTTGTGGTTTTCCTTGCAGAAGTTTCTCACCTCCTTGGTTAAATTTATTCCTGGAAATTTTATTTTATTTTTATAGTTATTGTAAATGGGATTGCCTTCTTGATTTTTTTAGCTAGTTTTGTTTTTGGGTTTAGAAATGCTACTGGTATTTGCTTATTAATTTTGTATCCTGCAACTTTACTGAATTTGTTTATCAATTCTAAGCATTTTTGTAGTCTTTAGGTTTCTCTATGCAAAATATTATGTCTTCTGAAAACAGGGACAATTTGACTTCCTCCTTTCCAGTTTGGATGCCCTTTATTTCTTTTTGTTGCCTAATTGCTCTAGTTAGGACTTCTAATACTATGTTACATGAAAGTGGTGAGAGGACATTCTTGTCTTGTTCCAGTTCTTAGAGGAAAAACGTTCAGGTTTTCCTTGTTTAGTAAAATGTTAGCTATGGGTTTGTCCTATATGAACTTTATTATATTGAGATACTTTCCTTCTATACCTAATTTATTAAGAGTTTTTATTGTGAAGGGATGTTGAATTTTATCAAAAGTTTCTCTGCATCTGTTGAGATGATCATACGGCTTCTGTCCATTCTATTAATGTGATGTATGACATTTAATCATATGTTGAACCATCTTTGCATTTCTGGGATAAATGCCACTTGATTATGGTGTATTCTCTTTTTGATATGTTGCTGGATTTGGTTTGCTAGTATTTTGTTGAGAACTTTTGCCTCTGTGTTCATCAGGGATATTGGCTTTTAATTTTCTTTTCCATGTTGTATCCTTATCTGGTTTTGATATCAGGATTATATTGGCCTTGTAGAATGAGTTTGGAAGAATTTCCTCTGCTTCAATTTTTTTGGAATAGGTTGAGAAGAGTTAATATAGAGACAAGTTTATAGCAATAAGTGCCTACATCAAAAAACTAGAAAGGTTTCCAATAAACAACCTAATGTTGTACCTCGAGGAACCAGAAAAACAAGAATGAACCAAACCAAAAATTAGTAGAAGGAAATAAATAATAAAGATCAGAGCAGAAATAAACAAAAATGAGACTAAAAAATACCAAAGATCAAGGAAACAAAAAGCTGATAAACAAAATTGACAAACCATTAACTAGACTAAGAAAAAAGAGATGATGCAAATAAAATCGGAAATGAAAAAGGAGACGTCACAATGGATAACACAGAAATACAAAGGATCACTAGTGACTACTTACGAACAACTATATGCCAATAAATTTGAAAACCTAGAGGAAATGGGTAAATTCCTGGACACAAACACCTACCAAGATTGAACCAAGAAGAATTAGAAAACCTGAACAGATCAATAATAAGTAATGAGGTTGAATCAGTAATAAAAAGTGTTCTAACAAAGAAAAACCCAGGAGCAGACGGCCTTACTACTGAATTATACTGAACATTTAAAGAAGAATTAGTAACAATTCTTCTCAAACTAAGCTGTCAAATTTCCGATAGAGTTGTTTGTAGTATTTCTTTATTGCATTTTTAATGTCCAAGAACCGTAAGATTTTAATTTTATTTAAACCTATATGGATAATTTGTAACTTCCTTTTGCTGTATTGCTATATTCTAGATAATTTTTCTTGTCAATTATTGTATTTTTCATTATTTCTCAAGGATACATATATATGTGGTAAGAGTGCTTAGATTTTGGAAGTCAGTCTTCACCTGTCTGCTGTCAGGAAAGTTCTGGAGAGAATGTGAGGAAGTGCCAGTGTGAGAAGCTTCCCATATTGCTGGGGAAACTTTTGGAGATGAACACAGTTGGATACCAATACAGCAGTATCCAGAAACATCAGTATAATTCAAGTAAATTTCTTCAGTGATACAAGAATCTTAGTTAGGAAGATAATTGTCACTCATGGAGGCAACAAGGACTGAAGTGGCCCTGGGACAGGACAAGTCAATAGACCAACCTTGAACCTCATTCTGAGTTTTCTCTTCCCCATTCATAGAAGTTAAACCAGGAGAGTTCACATCAAAGAGAGGAATAGGACCATCTCTTCTGAGCAACATGGATTTGGTTTCTTAGGATCTCTATCAGAGCCTTAGGCCCGATATCTGTGGATCTCTATCAGAGCCTTCTCCTGTGAGAAGAAGAAAATTTTCCTCTTCTACTGTCTTCACTCTTCAGGGAATAAGCAGCTGGGAGTTTTGGCCTGAGTCTTTGAACTTGAATGTCTCCAACTTTTCCCTGTTGTGAAGATTCTTGTGATGCACATCCATGTGTGTACACCTTTCTGAATTTGTTCTATTTCCTCAGGATACATTTCTAGAAGTATAATTACAGTTCAGTGTGTGCACATTTTAATTATGCTTGATACATGTTGTCAGGCAGGTTTCTTGCTCATGAGGGCAATTATAATGATTAATCACATATCTGATTCTTTTGTCAAATGACTTGCTCTAGTTGGCCAAGAATATGTTTCTTAACTGGACAATTAGGCTGAGCCCTGGCATAAGGGGAAAAGTGATCCTGGAAACCAAGTCAGAGGGAATGGGATGCTAGTTCCTGGTATGGACAGTTAAAACAGAGTGGATGATACTGGTGGACCAGATGCCTCCCACTCCATTTGCCAAAAGGTTAGATGGAATTTAATCTAGAAACACACTCCAAATGTCACGATACTAAGCTGAAGTTTGATGACCCACTCTAAAGGAGGTGAGTTATGTATATAAAGAATGGATTATCTTTTAAAAATAAATATTCATTTATCTGATAAAAAAGTTTAAGCCCAAAACTTGGGTCCCAAAGCAAGGCAAAGTAAAAGAATACATTGTATTCTAAATCTGCTTTATTTAGCAATTGCAAAGAGTGAAGAGCACAGAAATTATCACAGAGATACAGACTTTGTACATCATAGGACTAGTCACTTGTGCTTTCATGGATACTGCAGGGGTGGGGGTTCACAACACTTGCAAGGAAGAGAGTTTGGGAGCCAGTGAAAAGTAAGTGGAAGTTGTTCTGAAATAAGCCCCAGGCAATTTTCTGCAATGAAAAGGATCAGATATCATTTTCTTATCATGTTCAGCCTCAGAGATAGAACACTGGAGGCAAGAAATTAATAATTTATAACAAAGTGAAGCTCCAGTGCGGATTACATCATTATTGTAAAATCAGAAGTTGATTGATGGTGAGCAATGGGGTGCTCAGATGGGGGCTGGTATAGACAGAGAGAAGAAGTGAGGGCACTAAGCCATCCATCCCCAGCTCTACCTGGGAGGGCAGGGGAGACTGGAGGCAGGAGAGGACAGGCAGCCTGAGGAGAGGGCTCTGCATGCAGAGAGGGACCGAGGACTGTGGACCGAGAGCCCGGTGGCAGCACTTCAAGTGCTTGTAAGGCTCTTCCTGCTGGAGGAGGAGGTGGTGGTGGTACTTGATGGTGGAACTTGCCGCCTCCAACAGAGCTGAGGCCACCCCCCCAATGGCTCTGCCGCTGCTGGAACTGAAGCCACCTCCAACTCCAAGACAACTGCCATAGGATAGCCTGCTTCCTCCACCCAGGCTAAAGCACTGCCGACACCCGCTGGCCACCTACCATAGCCACTGGAGACGGTGGACTGCACCACAGGCTGTGGTGGGAGGGGGACAAGGACACAAGAAGCCACGGTGACTCATCCTGTCAGCCTGAGCCCAGTCAGAAGAGTGCAAGGGCAAGGGGAGGAACGGCAGCAAAGGGGTACTTACAAGATTTGACTTGTCAACGCCTTCGCCCATTCAGCCTGTGGGGAGAAACACAGGGAGGGTGAGACCTCAGAGAAGCCCTTCCTTCCTGGACCAGCGTGGGCAGCCTCGGTGTGTGGAAGAGTCCAATGGAAACAGTTCTTTTAGTTTTCTCTCAAGAAAAGCAATTATGGCCATGGGCAGTGCACCCTAGAGTTGTGCTCAGTGCCGGGCACCTTGAAGACGGACTCAACTGTTGGAGGAAGCCGCGTCAGTTACCCACCTGCACTCCTCGCCCTCCAGCAGCTTGCGGTAGGTGGCAATCTCCACGTCCAAGGCCAGCTTGACATTCATCAGCTCCTGGTACTCCTTCAGCAGCCGAGCCAGGTCCTGCTTGGCCTTCTGCAGGGCATCCTCCAGCCCTTCCAGCTTGTTCTTGGCATCCTTGAGTGCCATCTCCCCACGCTGTTCAGCATCAGCAATGGCGGCCTGCAGGTTGGCACACTGGAAGAGGAAAGAAATAGAAGGAACTTATCATCCAGTCTTACAGAGGAGACTAAACCTGGCTGGATTTTTTTCTAGTGAAGAAGGGGTCAGGGGCCCAGAATTGATGGTGAATGAGCTCTGACTCTTCCTGTCTATTGTTTTTTTATTTTACAGTTTTTGTCCAGTCAGTTTCATTTGAAAAAAAAAAACAAAAAACTCAACCCTTTTTGTGAACCACTCTGCGGGAGAATGTGGATATTTACTATTGGGAGACACTGCAGTGGACATAGACACTGGAAGAAATGGACCTGCTGGTTTGTTTGGATTGTTGTCTCCACAGTCAAATCAAGACCTCTTATGATTACCTCATATAGATGCCACACTAACATACACGAAATTAAGACCATCCTGAAGTGAGGTGGTGAGTCTTCACATAAGACTGCTGAGACCTTGCCTTCCTCCCGCTCAGAATCTTTCATCTGCTTGGGTAACACTTTTCTTTGTCCTTCGCCCTTCCTCTACTCTCTCTTTTATCTTGAGTCTCGAGCAGATTTGAAACAACGTTCCTTGTGCTTTCTTATCTGCCCTTTTCTTTTTCAATTTGTTCCTTTGCAGTTTCCAAGTCAGTCTTCCTATGGAAATACATCCAATTCCTTCCAAGCTTGTCCAACCTATAGCCCACGGGCCACATGCAGCCCAGGATGGCTTTAAATGCAGCCCAACACAAATACTTAAACTTTCTTAATACGTTATGAGAGTTTTTTTCTTTTCTTTTCTTTTGAGACAGAGTTTTGCTCTGTCACCAAGGCTGGAGTGCAGTGGCGTGATATCGGCACACTGCAACCTCCGCCTCCGCGGCTCAAGCGATTCTCCTGCCTCAGCCTCCTGAGTAGCTGGGATTATAGGTGCGTTCCACCATGCCTGGCTAATTTTTTTGTATTTTGAATAAAGGCAGTGTTTCACCATGTTGGTCAGGCTTGTCTCTCACTCCTGACCTCATGATCCACTAGCCTCAGCCTCCCAAAGTGCTGCGATTACAGGCATGAGCCAACAGACAAGACTGTATGTTTTTTGTTTTGTTTTGTTTGTATTAGTGTACTTTATGTGTGGCCCAAGATAGTCCTTCTTATTCCACTGTGACCCAGGGAAGCCAAAAGATTGGATGCTCCTGATCTAAACCATGTTTTTGCAGCTCTGAGCACCCTGACTGGTTCTCTCACCTGTTTGTGTTATGCCCTAGGTAGGATCCATGTCTCCTAACCAGTGGGTACCCACTAACGGTAGGAACTGATAGTCTCCTCTCCCTGGTTTTCATTGGTTCCAGGGGGATTTTCCCTAATATAATGGCTGATGACTGCCTGAGGAAATAACAAGAAAATGCTTCGGTCCTCCATTGCCCTTCACCTTACCTGCTTCTTGACGTGGTCAATCTCAGATCTCAGCCTCTGGATCATGCGGTTGATCTCAGCAATCTCCTGCTTGGTGTTGCGCAGGTCGTCTCCATGTCTGCCCGCTGTGACCTGCAGCTCCTCGTACTGCAGCCCAGAGGTGGAGAGAGAGACAGTGTCTATGGGTTCTTACCTGGCAAGCGATGACTTTCACTTATGTATCATGCATGTCATGAAGTGGACCTAATGGCTTCTCCCCAAGAAACTTGAGGAAAAACTGATGTTATGTGGTGGGTGGATACTAAACACTGGAGTCACAGACCATCCTCATTATGGCACCATTGCCTGCCTAGTTTCTTTAGGGAGTAGAAATTTTTTGTACCATTTTCTAAAAGTCAGCAATCAGGGTGAAGCTAAATGCAGAGATGACTAGGTCCTTGCCTATGGTAGTTTTCCTCCTGCATTGGGCTCTTTTTCCTCCTTGACTTGGGCATAAGTTCCGCAAATGTCTACTCTAATAGTGCAGACTGCACGTCCTGTGAGAGGACCCTGGCTTCCTGTAAGGGGATGTCTCCAATGAAGTCTGCAGTTCTCTGGCATTCAGGGCCAGATACAGGGATTCCTCAGCAGCTGCCTACTCTCTGCTCACCTTGGTCTGGTACCAGGACTCGGCCTCAGCCCGGCTTCTCTGAGCAATCTCCTCGTATTGGGCCTTGACCTCGGCGATAATGCTGTCCAGGTCCAGGTTGCGGTTGTTGTCCATGGACAGCACCACAGATGTGTCTGAGATGTGGGTCTGCATCTGGGACAACTCCTGCAGAACAGAAGGTCATAAGATCAACTTCACTTCTGACATTTACAGAGATACCCAGCCCTATACATCTTCTCCCCTTTGCAGACCCCATCAGAGTAAACAGAAGGATGGTGGAGACGCTTACTGCTTCATACAAGGCTCTCAGGAAGTTGATCTCGTCTGTGAGAGTGTCTGCCTTGGCTTGCAGTTCAACCTTGTTCATGTAGGCAGCATCCACGTCCTGGGGAAAGAGCCAATAACCTGGAGTTACCTGATTGCACCTTTCCAATCTACCCATCTTCTAGTCCCCCTACCGATTCTCCTCTCCCAGGTAAGCGACGACACAGAGCCACTTCTGTCCTTCTAAGTGAATTTGAACCCCCGGCTTCATCTGCTCACCTTCTTCAGAGTCACAAATTCATTCTCTGCTGTTGTGCGTTTGTTGATTTCATCCTCATATCTGCAGGAAGAAAGGCATGGGATATATTTGAGCCAGTGGGTAGGATGAAACAGAAAAGCAGCCTGGGATCCAACATTTTTCTCTAATGGAATATATTCTAATTGAGCTTTTCTGCCACAGAGAGCCAAAGAGATTATTTTTGCTGCTACTAAATTTGCCACTTCTTTAATCTCCCTTTCCTCCCATAACCATTTGTGGTTCTTGCAGGTTTGCGCCTAGGGACTAATTTGTGCTTTCCATTTCCATGGACATGGGTTGTTAGGAATCTTACCCCCATCTGGCCCTGGTCACCCAATAGTCTTGAAGTGTGTGCTGCAGGAAATTGAGTCCATTTCTCCTGTTTAACTCACTTGTTCTTGAAGTCCTCCACCAGGTCCTGCATGCCTCTGAGCTCTGAGTCCAGGCGGCCCCGTTCCCCAACGATGCTGTCCAGCTGCCTCCTGAGGTTGTTGATGTACTGCTCAAACAATGGCTCCAGGTTCTGCCTCACGGTCTTGGTGCCCTGCTCCTGCAGCAGGGTCCACTTGGTTTCCAGAACCTTGTTCTGCTGCTCCAGGAACCGCACCTGAAAAGGAGAGAAGATGGTCATTTTCCAGGCAAAGGGAGGAAGAAAGAAGTGTCTGGTATCAGGTTTCCTGGCAGGTCTGAGAGGTCCCCATGGTGCTGGGCTACTACAGTGCATGTAGAGAGGCTCATTCTGGGCTCTGCTCCCCCAACCCCTTCTCCTTTGCACCCCACCAGTCTCACTAGAGAAATTGTCCCACAGACCATTGAGATGTTCTCACTCTCTAAGTTATTGAACATATTAGTGAGTTTCAACATGTCTTTTCCTTCCTTTCCCAGCCACAATCACAAACATAGTTATAAAATATTATTCATCTGATAAATTTTACACAGTTTTTATTACTGATAGGACCTCAGTTAGAAGAGGTGTTCAATGTTGCCCAGTGATTCGATTCCAGTCTCACTACCCATTTGTGCAAGTGTCTCCTCTAAAACATCCTGATGTTATGGTCATTCTTTGTTTTGAGGATTAATTAACATTTCCACATAATGTGTAAATGTCTGAAGTCTCTTTTTTCTTAATCTAGCCAATTTTTCCAATTTTTCCAATTTTTTTCATCTTACCCAGACCACAGAGTGTAATTTACTAGTCCGTGTACTCCTGGCATTTTCTTAGATACTTCAGAGGGAAGAGTTACCCTACTCCACTCTCTGATGGTATCATCTGTGCTTCAGGGTTATGAAAAGTTGTGGCTCTCCCTAGGCAGGAGTGAGAACCAATCTGGAGATCCCATGTGGGAGTGATGCCCATCCCTGATACCTGCTGTGCACGGGCAACCACTTGCACTGAGTCCCCTTCTCCCTCCCTCCTAGGTCTCCCTGGCAAGAATGTGTTGCTCCTCTGGTCTGGGGACCCTGAAGTGCCCTGTGAAGGGCATGGCCCTGGCTCACCTTGTCGATGAAGGAGGCGAACTTGTTGTTGAGGGTCTTGATCTGCTCACGCTCCTCGGCCCGCACCCGCTGGATGGTGGGGTCGATTTGCAGGTTGAGGGGAGTCAGGAGACTCTGGTTGACGGTGACCTCTTGGATGCCTCCAGGGGGGCACACAGGGAAGCCAGGGCCCCCAAAGCCACCAGCAAGGCCGGCTCCACCACCCAGGCCAAAGCCAATGCCGGCTCCACCACCGAAACCACAATCCACTCCCAGCGCCCAAAGCCATAGCGGGCCTCCGGCTTCTGTTGCCATAGCCGACACTGATGGCAAGCTGCCCTCCCATGGAGATCCTCTTGGAGCCCACAGGCCATACAGGCTGCGCCCTGCCAAAGCCAGCTCCTCCACATGCGCCCACCCAGGCCCACTGCCCCCTGGAGCGGGACACGGAGACGCTGCTGAAGCCAGAGCGCTGGACCCCAGGGAGCTGGCTGAGCCGGCACTGAAGCCCCTGCGGCTGCTGCTGTGGCTCTGATGGTGGTGGTGTGCTGGCCATGGTTCCAGGAGATGAGAGAAGCTGAGGAGAGTGTAGAGGCTGGGAGGTGAGAGGAAGAGAGCGGACTAAGAATCAGGCTCAGCAGCAGCTTATATATGGAGAGATGGGTGGGGCCAGTCCTGGAAGGTGAGCTTGCAGGTTGGAAGGGCTGGGCTTTACCAAAAGTGAGATGAGATCACACCCAGTTTCTAGAAAGGTATGAAATATGAAGATTGCTTTTTGGCTTCCTTTAGTCATAGAGAAATTCTCCTGCCTTCCAGCCTTGACTTGATCCTAACGCAATAAGCCTGGGTATACATTCACTGAAGTCATGAGTTAGTCATGTCCTCAAACAAAGGAGACAAGGAGCTGATCTGTGGTAATTGTCCCCTCCTTCTTCTTCATCAGACACTCCCTGTGTGCCCCCTTCCCACACAGGTTTTCTCCTCCACTGGCACCAGCCTCACCCACTGAGTGGGATCCTTCCTGAGGGCGTATGGGCATTTGCCCGATGGCCTGAGCAAGAAGTGGCCTGTTGTGTTTTTTGCATTGCATTTGGACCAGTTCTTCTGGAGCTCCTGGCTGTCTTCCCTGGCTTCCTGGACATAGGAATGGGGTCTACTTTGGGAATCTAACCCTCCTTTGTCAGGCAAGAGGCACAGAGGCGTTGAGTCTTTACACTGTAGGAGCAACATTTGCTCTGTGTGCTGTGTGATCACCTGCCCATGTGGCGTTTACCTAAGACGATGAGAGAAGACATTGCCCACCGTGCCCAGAGACCTGACATCTGCAAGGAGTTTCTTTCCATGTCTGCACCTCCCTCTCCAGTGCTTGCTTTCCCATTGAGCTTAGTCTCATGTAAATCTGCTTTTCAATTGAAATTCATAGACACCTTCTCCCTGCTGTTTTGGAATATTTTCATAGAGCTTAATTTAAACAACTGAAAATGAGTGGAACAAAAATCATTAAGGAATTCACTGGATTTTTATTCCCACAGATTTTGACATTTCTTAAGAATCAAGAGTCAGACAGTTTAATGGGGTGTGTAGGGAAAGTTGAGGGGCATATGGAAGCAGTGAATCATAAAAATGTGCCCTTACAAGTATGATGATGTAACATGTCAATTCCACATTTTAATTTCTGATCTCAGTGCTTGAAATGTCAAATCCATATACAACTTCTGAGAGGGTGGGCAGACTGTCAAAGGTAAGTGTGCTTGGTTTAGAGAGGAATGAGCTTCACTTTGTCCAGTCCATGCATTAAGCACTGTGTATGAGGAGAATGGAGAGCAATCCTGGGCAATCTTGTTCTGTGAGAACCTATGGATGAATGAGCAACCGTAGGAGGAAGGACAAACTCCCACGCTAAGAAGAGCCTCAGGAAAGCTCTTGTTACTATTTTAAAAGCAGTCCCACTTCTCCAACATTTGGTGGGGGGGGACATAGCATCCAGGAGAACAGGGTGTTCCCTGTCTAAAGGAGGTGCTAACTCAGCGTCTGGCAAGAATGAGATACCTTCTCAAGACAACGGAAGCAGCTCCCCTCCCTCCACCCTGGTTGCACAATGGTTGACCAAGAATGTGCTTCCACCCAGTTCTGGGAAAGAAGTGTTCTTTCTGGTATGTGCTCCGACCCACTCTACTCTCTTGGGATAGAGGCTTTAGGGTTGGCATGAATGATGCTAGGATGGGTAAGAAGGGTTGGCAAGTCAGGTGGGAGTTATATGCATTTACCCAGTGTCCTATGTCTGTGTCAATGTCCAATGTCCATGGCTGCTTTCAAGCTACAATGACAGAATTAAGTAGTTGCAACAGAGATTGTATGCCCTGAAAAGCCTAAAATAGTCAGTTTGTCCCTTTAAAGAAAACATTTGCCAACCCCCGGTTAAGAGCATGGACTCTGGAGTCAGAGTGCTCAGGCTGATGACCAAGCGCCTGGGTGTACCTATGCACTTTCTTAACCCCTTTGTGCCTTGTTTTTACACCTGTAAACTGGGAGTGAACATAGCACTGGCCTCAGAGTGCTATTGTGAGGCTTAAGTGAGATAATTAATTGAAGGTCTTAGCATGGCATCTGGTATATAATTTCTCACCGAAGGTGAGCTAATATTATCATAGGGAAGTATGAAGACATTTTGTATGTAGAGGCCCACAAAAAGCATCAAGAACAGGGACACAAGCGCAGGGTACGTGTATGAGGGAAGGAGGTGGTTCAGAGAACGGTAAGAGAAATGAAACCAACATTGCAGGCTTGTGCCACATTACTAAGGACTTAGGAAGCCATGTATAGAGGTTTGCCCTGCTCCCAGAGGCCACACAGAGCCGCAGAAGGAAGAAGAGCAACAAGATCAGAAGAGCAATTTGCAAGCTTGCAGCCACTCTGCTGAGCAGCAGCGTGGGACAGACAGAGCTCCACCCGGTGGGGGAGGTAGCATGTTGTCTGAGTGACCTGAAGGAAACGTGGTTAGAGAGAGGATCCAACCTCTTAGTCCTTGACAGGAGCCCAGAAGGCTGCTCTCCCTCTTCTGGAGTCAGGTTCCCGCTCCCATCCTCTGCTGGGTCTCAGGCTGTTCTCTGGGGTATGCACACTGGGGCAGCTGCCATTAACCATCACACCCAACTGCATCAGTTCCTTTTTCACTAATGTGTTCCTGTCTTTTAAGTGTGGGGTGAACTCATCCCTGAATAAAACATGTAGTGTAATTCATTCAGTCTATTGGAGGACGATTTAACTTCAACATCTTATTCAATCCCAGGCTTGTCATGTGCATCAGACAGCACCAGCGATACAAAGTGCCGTGTTTAATTTCCTGACACAAATGTATCTCCTTTTGCTAGATTTATATGAATTCTCTAATGTATCTACTAAGAGCTTTTTAAAAAAAAAATCCCCATTCCCACCTGCCAGGCATGCTCTGGGAACCAAGTCCAGTGACCCCAGAGAGTGAGGTCAGCTGGGAGGACTCATGAGAGGTGATGAGGGGCTTCTAAGACAGTGGAGGGGGAGTTAGAGAGGAGGGAATCCTGCTGCCCTTGGAAGATCTATTTCTGATTCCACTTCTTCCCAGCCCCCACCACCCCTAAAGGGTAGTTTGCACCTGGCTTATTTGCCATTGATTGTCTATGTCTTTTCTTTGTCTGGGTGTGGGAGGTGCCTATTGTTCCTGGCCTGCTTTCAGACAGCTGCCCTAGGCTGAGCCCTGTTTCTTTTCTCCCCTGTGAGTCCAGCCCTCTCCACTCTTTCTTTGCCTTAGCACCCAGGAAAGGGTCATGTTCATAGGCAGGCCACCCCACCTACCCTGGATGGTTATTCTCAGATGAAATCTCTCTGGTGACCATGGCTTATGTCCCATGGTGGTGCCCAGAGGTGTTCTGTTTCCCTAGAGGAGCCGAGTGGGGAAGGCACAACCTTCATAATAAGATTACAACAAAGGATGATCGTTCAGGCAACTATTTGAGAGAAACCAAAGCACGCAGTATGAGTAAGCAGGATGACAGCCAGCCTCCTCCCCAGGAGACAGCTGAACCCAGCCTCTTCCCTCTGCAGGGAGAGCCTCCCTTCAGGTGGGAGCTGCCCCTGATTGCCTTGGAATGCAGAATGCCTTTGTTCCAGGCCCAGGGATTAACCTGCACTCTTGAGTTGTTCCCAGTCTGGAGGGAGGGCAGGAGGGAGCTCTTGAAGTCTGAGCTCATGGAAAGTCTGCCTCAAAAAGGATTTGCCTAGGCGTTCTGCCTCCCTGGGTGGAGTTGGCAGATGAGAATGAGGGAGAGGCTATTGTCATCATCGTCAAAAGCTTTAAGACTCAGTGCTTAATCCTGCAAGCCACAATGCAGGATGATGCTTCTCAGAGGGAATCCCAGGGAGCTAGGCCTGTCCCTAGGGAGCACCCACTGAAAGAGAAACACCAGCAGCCACACATGTAAGCAACATAGACAGTAGCACGAAGGCTGGTGTGAGACGTGCAGCCTTCTATGGTAGACCTAGTGGTTCAGAAAGTCTTGAAACCCTCAAAATTGTATTACTTAGTAATCATGTTGTTTATGAATATGCAATATGCACCTAGCTCTGGAGCTTCCCTTCTGTTTCTCAATTTTCACACACATGGTCTGTGTATTTTTTTTTTTTTTTGCAAAGAACACTGACAGCATTGCATATCTGAACATGATCCATGAGTGGCTTTCTCTACAGCCGCAGGAAGTCTCACAACTCCACTTTCCAGCGGGACAGAGCTCTACCTCAGGTCAATTGTGGAGTCCAGAGGTCACTTGAATAACTTTTTGCACAAGACAACCTGCCCCTAAAAGTGTGGTCCCAAATCCCCAGATGTCACTCCATGTGACTTTCCCGTTGAGGATACATCAAGAACCTCTTCCTCACAGACTTGAGGGATGGAGGGAAGCATTGTAGCTGCCACTTCAACCATCAAAAATAGATTATACACCAGAAACGGTGGCTCACGCCTGTAATCCCAACACTTTGGAAGGTTGAGGTGGGTGGATCACTTGAGTCTAGGAGTTTGAGAGCAGCCTGGGCAACACAGTGAGACCTCATCTCTACTCTCTACAAAAGTACAAAATTAGTGGGGATTATGGTGCATGCCGGTAATCCCAGCTGCTTGGGAAGCTGATGTGGGAGGATTGCTTGAGCCTGGGAACCAGAGGTTGCAGTGAGCTATGACCATGCCACTGCACTCCAGCCCGGGCAACAGAGCAAAACCCTGTGTCAAAAAAAAAAAAAAAAAAAGAGGAGATTTTGGCAAGGAGTCTGGAGTGAACTGGAAACAATCATTAGCCTACAGGATTGATGCATATTCTGTGCTTTGAGGGGCAAATATTGAGTGTTTGTACAATTACAGAAATGACTCTGATGGCTCCCTACACATTGAGTTTGATGCATGTTCATAGAAAATGTAGTTACCGTGTGATGTATTTTGCATGTGCCCAATTCGTCTTGATTTACCCTGTGCATGCTGGTATTGGGTAAGTAGGTGCACTTGGATGTTTACATCATTGGAAAGCGCACAACTGGGCTGGGCACTGGCGGGTGTATTTGGAAGAAGGGGACAACCTTTGGCTTTCCTGATCCATGTGGGGATGCTAGTTAGAGGAGGAAGAGCAGTGTGTATCTTATAAATGAGATATTTTGATGATGGGAGGCAAGAAGGGAGGTTGGAGGTGTAGAGAAGTGCTTTAGGGAAGATGAGAAGGTGGGAAAGGGACAGGTTGCACAACTGCATGAGGCAGGGGCCCTCCTCGATGAGCAGGGGATTGTGTGCAGGTGAAGGACCAGGCTCTCTTTCTGTCACATGGCTGAGATCCTTGATAAGAACAAGGTTGAAGGGAGCCCTGCCAGCATTCCAGAGAGACCAGTAAAATCTCCAAGAAGAGTTTCCAATGGACTGGTTTCCTTTTCTCTCCACTGCCTTCCCCAGTTCCCATCTCCCTTCTTATCCATCTCCCCTTTGAACACTGGTTTCTACTTCCTCACCTTTCATGGCTCCCCTCACTATACTGTGTAATTTTTTTAAAGTATAGTTGGGAAAAAATATTTCAACTATCCCCCTGTGACATACCCAGGGCCTGGCTTAAATAATGTAAAAGGTAGGATGAAGTGCAATCTTATAGAGGGATGTCTGACTCCATCGGCCTTCTGGTCAAACAACCCTTACTTCAGGAAAATATCTGGTGAATTCAGGAAAATATTTCAAGAAAAATATCTGATTAATTATGAGGTAATAGGTAATTCCTCCACATTTGGAATGATTTGGAGTAATTCACAACCATAAAATTTACTTTCGAATCATTTTACTCTTAGAGTACAAATACCCTAGAAAGCAAACCAGTCTCCTCTGAGATTTCCTGGAATTTCATGGCCGCTTCCATCTGTTAATCTTGTATAATTTCACTTTAAGCCTAGGGGCAGGATTAGCGACAGATCATTGATATTCCGGCAGAAGTCTGTAGAACTCATGTTGCAAGTGAGGCCTCAGGGGGATCTGATAAATTTAACTTCCTTCTCCTTTTCCTCTTCCCTTCCCTCAGCTGTTTCAGGGAAATAGCCTGGATTTTTCCAAATAGGCACAGAAGAACACACAACATGGCTAGGAAAGTTTGGACCTTGTGGCAGAAACTGTAGATTGGCTAATCCATCCAACGGAAGTCCCATTCCTAATACACGTCTTTCTTTGCTATCTCCACTATAGCAAGAGGAAAAGCGAAATCTTCTTTCTCTCTTTATTTTTATTTTATTTAATATCATTTTATTTCATTTTTTAGAGATGGAGGTCTTGCCCTGTTGCATGGCTTGGCTTGAAGTGCAGTGGCATGGTCATAGCTCACTGCAGCCTCCAACTCCTGGGCTCAAGTGATCCTGGCCTTAGCCTCCCAAAGTGCTAGGATTAAAGGGAAGTTCCACCATGCCCAACCACTTTCTCTTTTTAAGAAAACAGTTTCATTTATTGAGGTAGAATTTACATACAGAGAAATGTATAGTTCTTAAGTATAGAGTTCAATCTATTTTGAAAAATTCATGCATCTCTATAAATCACACACTATCAAGGTATAGAATATTCCATTACTCCAGAAGATTCTTTTGTGCACCTTCCCTATGAATCCCGCTGCACCAAGTAAACACTGTTTTGATTTTGCCAGCAAAGAATCATACAGTGTATACATAATGCACATGTGCCATGTATATACATGTTGTCTGTGTCTGGCTTTTTTCCCTCAACAAAATGTTTTTGAAATTTACCCAGGTTGTTGTTCGCATCAGTAGTTTATGCTTTTTTACAGCTAAGTGGTGTGCTGCTGTATGAATATACCACAGTTTGCTTACTCATTCCTACAAATGAGTTCCTGGGATATTTCCAGTTTGGGGTTACTGTGGATAAAGCAGTTATGAACATATTTGTGAATATTTCTGTGGGCAGATGTTTTCATTTTGCTTAAACAAATACTTAGAAATTGAATTGTGACATCAAAGGCCAATGTGTTTTAGCTTTCCAAATTAATTGTACAATTTTTAAAAATAGACTTTATGAACAACTTCAGGTTCACAGCAAAATTTAGCAGAGAGTACAAAGAGTTCTCATATAACCCCCGCACCCACACACACATGCGTAACTTTCTCATTATCCACATCCCCCACCAGAGTGGCACATTGGTTACAACTGGTGAATCGACATTGATGTGTCATTGTTATTCAGAGGTCATAGCTTACATTAGAGTTCACTTTTGGTTTTGTACATTCTATGGGTCTTTTAAAAATGTGTAATATGTATCCACTGCGGCGGTTTACCACGGTTACTATGAGACTGAACGAAGAGGGATGAACGTATAAATGAAAACTTAAGACAAAAGAAACTGTTTTAAAGGAGTCCAGGGAAGAAGAAGAGAGCTCCCTGCTTCTAGTGAGCAAAGGCAGCCCACTGAGCTTCCACAGTCCTTTGTATTTTTGGGGTAGAAAGAGCAGGAAGGAGGAGGTAATGATTGGTCAGCTGCTTAATTTATCACAGGTTCACATTACTGTTAACAGGTGTCAATTATGCCTAATCACAAGAAACACTGCGCTTGGGGTGTGACTGCCCTCAGCATTCCTTCTGGGTGGCAGATGCAGTTTGTCAGTTTGCCAACAACCTGCATTCATGAGACTAGTTTGCAGTTTACTCATATAGCCTCCAGTGGTACACTGAGTTGATCACGACCCTCACTCTTTCCGCCTACAACAATCCACCATTAAAGTATCGTACACAATAGTTTCATTGCTCTAAAAATCCTCCTGTTCCACTTACTCATCCCTTCTTCCCCCCTAACCATTGGCAGCCACTGGGCTTTTGATGGTCTCCATAGTTTTGCCTTTTTCAAAATGTCATATAGTTGGAATCATGCAGTATGTAGCCTTTTCAGATTGGCCGGTTTCACTTAGCAATATGCATTTAAGGCTCCTCTATGTCTGTTCATGGCTTGATAGCTCATTTCTTTTTAGCGCTGACTAATGAAATTCTATTGTATGGATGTACCACAAATTGTTTATTTATTCACCCAATTGTCTATTTAGCACCCATCTTGGTTGCTTCCAGGTTTTGAAAATTAGGAATAAAGTTGCTATTAATATATGTGTGCAAATGTCTATGTGGGCATTAGTTTTCCATTTCTTTGGGTAAATATGAAGGAGTGAAACTGCTGGATTGTATGGCAAAAGTATGTTTACTTTTTTGGGGTATTTTTTTTTTTTTGAGATGGAGTCTCACTCTGTCACCCAGGCTGGAGTGCAGTGGTGCGATCTCGTCTCACTGCAACCTCCGCCTTCTGGGTTCAAGTGGTTCTCCTGCCTCAGCCTCCTGAGTAGCTTGGATTACAGGCAAGTGCCACCATGCGCAGCTAATTTTTGTATTTTCGGTAGAGATGGGGTATCACCATGTTGGTCAGGCTGGTCTCTCACTCCTGATTTCGTGATCTGCCCGTCTCAGCCTCCCAAAGTGCTGGGATTACAGGTATGATCCACCATGCCTGGCCTTATTTGGGGATTTTTAAACTATCTTTCTGTTATTGATTTCTAACTTACTTCTATTGTGGTCTGAGAGCATGCATTGTATGATTTATATATTTTTTTAAAATTTTGAGGTATGTTTTATGGCCAGAATCTTGGTGAATGCTCTATGTGAGCTTGAGAAGAATGTGTAGTCTGCTCTTGTTTGATGAAGTATTCTAAAGATGTCAATTATATCGAGGTGATTGATGGTGTTTTTGAGTTCAACTATGTCTTTACTGATTTTCTAATAAAAAATCAATATAAATATGTTCTAATATAAAATAGTGTTGATGTCTCTGATTAGAATAGTGGATTCATCTGTTTTCTCCACCCCATTCTATTGGTTTTTGCTTCACATATTTTGATGCTCTGTTGTTAAGCATGTACACATTAAGGATAGTTATATCTTGGAATTAAGGATTGTTATTGACATCTTTATTGTTAGGTAATGCCCCTCTTTCGTACTGATAATTTTCCTTGCTATGAAGTCTGTCCTGTCCAAAATTAGTACAGCTACTTCAGCTTTCTTTTAATTAGCGTTAGCATGGTATGTTCTTTCTCCATCCCTTTACTTTTAATCATGTATGTCTTTATATTTAAAATGGGTTCCTTTTAGACAGCATACAGTTGGGTTTTGTTTTTTGATCCATTCTGACAATGTCTATATTTAAATTGGTGCATTTAGACCGTCACCATTTAAAGTTATTATTGATGTAGTTGGATTAATATCTACCATATTTCTTACTGTTTTCTAGGTTTTACGCTTGTTCTTTGGTTCTTTTTTGTCTCCCACTCTTTTTTCACCTTTTGTGGTTTTAACTGAGCATTTTATATGATTCCATTTTCTCTCCTTTTTAGTATATCTTTAGTTATACTTCTTTTTTTTTTTTTTTTTTTTTTTTTTTTTTTTTTTTTTTTACCTCTTTCAGTGGTTGCCCTAGAGTTTGCAATATACATTTACAACAAATCCAAGTCTACCTTCAAATACCACTATACTGCTTCATGGGTATTGCAAGTTCTTTGTAATAACCAAGTACAGTTTACCCTTGAACAACGTAGGTTTGAACTTCATGGATCCACATGTATGTAGAATTCACAAGATGCAATATCCAAGTTTCATGAAGGGCCAACTTTTCTTTTCATGTAGAGGATTCTACAGGGCTGACTGTGGGACTTGACTATGCCAGGATTTTGGTATATGTGCAGGATCCTAGAATCAATCCCTGGCATATACCAAGGGGTGACCGTATTTCTAATTCCATCCTTACGTCCTTTGTATCATTGCTGTCATTCATTTCACTTACCCATAAAGTACAAACATTGAAGACATTGTTGCTATTATTATTTTGAACAAACATTTATCTGTTAGATCTTATTTCTTCTCTAATGTTTTCCTTTCTTTATGTAGATCCGAGTTTCTGACCTATATAATTTTCCTTCTCTGTGAAGAGCTTCTTTTAACATTTCTTGCAAGGCAGGACTACTGGCAACAAATTCTCTTAATTTTGTTTGTCTTGAGAAAGTCTTTATTTTTTCTTCACTTTTGAAGGATAATTTAGCAAGATATAGAATTCTATGTTGGTGTTTTCTCACCCAACAGTGAATATTTCACTCCAGTCTTTTCTTGCTTGCGAGGTTTCTGTGAGGAAGTGAGATTTAATTCTTATCTTTGTTCCACTATAGATAAGCTGTTTCCCCCCACCCATGGGGAAAATCTTCTTTCAAGATTTTATGTTGTTTATCTTTCATTTTCTACAGTTTGAACATAATATACACAGGGTGTTTTTTTATGTCTGACACTAAGTTTTGGAAATTCTCAGTCATTACTGTCTCCAATATTTATTCTGTTCCTTTCTCTATTTCTTCTTCTAGTATTCCTTTTATGCAAGTTACGTCTTTTATAGTTTCCTCTACAGTTCTCACATATTCTCTTCTTTTTTCTCAGTCTTTTTTTATTTTGCTTTTCAGTTTCGAAAAGCAGTTCTATTGACATACCCTTAAGCTCAGATTCTAATATCAGCTGTGTCTAGTCTACTAATGAGCCCATCAAAGGCGTTTGTCATTTCTGTTATAATGTTTTTTTATCTCTAGCATTTTTTTTATTATTATTAGAATTTCTGTCTCTCTGCTTTCATTACCCATCTGTTCTTGCATGTTGTCTACTTTGTTCATTTGTGCTCTTAGCTTGTTAATCATGGCTGTTTAAATTCCCGATCTAATAATTCCACCCTCCCTGCCATATCTGAGTGTGGTTCTGGTATTTGCTCTGTCTTTTCAAACTGTGTTTTTTAAAATTATTATTATACTTTAAGTTCTAGGGTACATGTGCGCAATGTGCAGGTTTGTTACGTATGTATACATGTGCCCTGTTGGTGTGCTGCACCCATTAACTCATCATTTACATTAGGTATATCTCCTAATGCTATCCCTCCCCCCTCCCCCCACCTCACGACAGGCCCCGGTGTGTGATGTTCCGCTTCCTGTGTCCAAGTGTTCTCATTGTTCACTTCCCACCTATGAGTGAGAACATGAGGTGTTTGGTTTTTTGTCCTTGCGATAGTTTGCTGAGAATGATGGTTTCCAGCTTCATCCATGTCCCTACAAAGGACATGAACTCATCCTTTTTATGGCTGCATAGTATTCCATGGTGTATATGTGCCACATTTTCTTAATCCAGTCTATCACTGATGGACATTTGGGTTGGTTCCAAGTCTTTGCTATTGTGAATAGTGCCGCAATAAACATACATGTTTTCTACCTTTGAGTATGCTTNTTTTTTTTTTTTTTTTTTTTTTTTTTTTTTTTTTTTTTACCTCTTTCAGTGGTTGCCCTAGAGTTTGCAATATACATTTACAACAAATCCAAGTCTACCTTCAAATACCACTATACTGCTTCATGGGTATTGCAAGTTCTTTGTAATAACCAAGTACAGTTTACCCTTGAACAACGTAGGTTTGAACTTCATGGATCCACATGTATGTAGAATTCACAAGATGCAATATCCAAGTTTCATGAAGGGCCAACTTTTCTTTTCATGTAGAGGATTCTACAGGGCTGACTGTGGGACTTGACTATGCCAGGATTTTGGTATATGTGCAGGATCCTAGAATCAATCCCTGGCATATACCAAGGGGTGACCGTATTTCTAATTCCATCCTTACGTCCTTTGTATCATTGCTGTCATTCATTTCACTTACCCATAAAGTACAAACATTGAAGACATTGTTGCTATTATTATTTTGAACAAACATTTATCTGTTAGATCTTATTTCTTCTCTAATGTTTTTCCTTTCTTTATGTAGATCCGAGTTTCTGACCTATATAATTTTCCTTCTCTGTGAAGAGCTTCTTTTAACATTTCTTGCAAGGCAGGACTACTGGCAACAAATTCTCTTAATTTTTGTTTGTCTTGAGAAAGTCTTTATTTTTTCTTCACTTTTGAAGGATAATTTAGCAAGATATAGAATTCTATGTTGGTGTTTTCTCACCCAACAGTGAATATTTCACTCCAGTCTTTTCTTGCTTGCGAGGTTTCTGTGAGGAAGTGAGATTTAATTCTTATCTTTGTTCCACTATAGATAAGCTGTTTCCCCCCACCCATGGGGAAAATCTTCTTTCAAGATTTTATGTTGTTTATCTTTCATTTTCTACAGTTTGAACATAATATACACAGGGTGTTTTTTTATGTCTGACACTAAGTTTTGGAAATTCTCAGTCATTACTGTCTCCAATATTTATTCTGTTCCTTTCTCTATTTCTTCTTCTAGTATTCCTTTTATGCAAGTTACGTCTTTTATAGTTTCCTCTACAGTTCTCACATATTCTCTTCTTTTTTCTCAGTCTTTTTTTATTTTTGCTTTTCAGTTTCGAAAAAGCAGTTCTATTGACATACCCTTAAGCTCAGATTCTAATATCAGCTGTGTCTAGTCTACTAATGAGCCCATCAAAGGCGTTTGTCATTTCTGTTATAATGTTTTTTTATCTCTAGCATTTTTTTTATTATTATTAGAATTTCTGTCTCTCTGCTTTCATTACCCATCTGTTCTTGCATGTTGTCTACTTTGTTCATTTGTGCTCTTAGCTTGTTAATCATGGCTGTTTAAATTCCCGATCTAATAATTCCAACCTCCCTGCCATATCTGAGTGTGGTTCTGGTATTTGCTCTGTCTTTTCAAACTGTGTTTTTAAAAAATTATTATTATACTTTAAGTTCTAGGGTACATGTGCGCAATGTGCAGGTTTGTTACGTATGTATACATGTGCCCTGTTGGTGTGCTGCACCCATTAACTCATCATTTACATTAGGTATATC
The DNA here is from genome assembly GCF_001698545.2 of Rhinopithecus bieti. Taxonomy (NCBI): domain Eukaryota; kingdom Metazoa; phylum Chordata; class Mammalia; order Primates; family Cercopithecidae; genus Rhinopithecus; species Rhinopithecus bieti. The sequence continues at coordinate 965,216 of NW_016823424.1, read as the reverse complement.
TCCTAATGCTATCCCTCCCCCCTCCCCCCACCTCACGACAGGCCCCGGTGTGTGATGTTCCGCTTCCTGTGTCCAAGTGTTCTCATTGTTCACTTCCCACCTATGAGTGAGAACATGAGGTGTTTGGTTTTTTGTCCTTGCGATAGTTTGCTGAGAATGATGGTTTCCTGCTTCATCCATGTCCCTACAAAGGACATGAACTCATCTTTTTATGGCTGCATAGTATTCCATGGTGTATATGTGCCACATTTTCTTAATCCAGTCTATCACTGATGGACATTTGGGTTGGTTCCAAGTCTTTGCTATTGTGAATAGTGCCGCAATAAACATACATGTTTTCTACCTTTGAGTATGCTTTGTAATTTTTTTGTTGAAAATGGGTGGAAGAAACTGGTAAATAAGGCTTTAGTAATGTAGTGATGAGGTATGAGGTGAGGGGAGGTATTCTATGATTAGGATTAGATCTCAGTCTTTTAGTGAGCCTGTGCCCCTTGGCTGTGAACTTCACAAGTGCTTCTGAGGTTTTTTTCACCTCTTTAAGTAGGGCCAGCATAGCTGGAGGGAGCTGGGGTTGGGTATGTCCCTTTCTCCAGTTAGACCAGGCTCTGATAAAACCTCAGCAGGGCTGGCTGTGGTTAAATAGTTTTTCCCGACCGCAGACTGCCTTAAGAACAGAATGCTCTGGCTATATCAAAATGATTCTTTGTCTGCTCCCTCTACTGGAAGCATGAGATTTTTCTCACATTTTCTCTGTGAGGACCTAGTGGAGCCTCTGGAGGTAAAACTAATGAGAAAGTATGCCCCTCTAAGACTGGGCTCCCCTGGAATTTTCAACACTCAGACTTATCCACCCGGAGCCTCCGGCAATTTACCAATTACAGCTCAGGGTTTTCTACCCAACTACTGGTTCCCGTGGCGATTTCTCCTCATGGGTTACTACTCTAGTAAGTTAGGATTCTCTGTAATTGCCTCTCTAACTCTCCAGTTGGAAGGCAGTGAGTGGTTTGCCCTGTAACCTCAGTTCTCTGACAGATAAAGAAGAGTTGTTGCTTTTCATTTGTTCAGTTTTTTACTTTCTGTTAGAATGCAGTGATGGCTTTCAACCTCCTGACGTGCCAGACCCCAAACTAAAAGTCCCTCTGGTCTCTCTTGCTCTTTAAGTCGGAGCTGAGGTTTTCTACTCTTTGTTTCCCCTCTTTGCTGATGCCTGCTCCACGGGGCTCCCCTTGATCACCATCAAAAGATCAACAGTTATTGTCACACAGACATGCAAACGTCCTTCTCATGCTTCCATCTTATTACAGATACATGAGTCTGCCATAATTCTGGGACGAAAATGACATATGCCCCCCACTAAAAACTGAAGCTCAATCCGGGTCCACCTGCAGAGGAGGAGTCCTCTCTTCAATTCCCAGTAGTCCTACCCATCATAACTACACTCTGGAGTTCCCATCAGACAAATAAGTTGTCCTTATCTTCCCTTGCAGTGTCCCTGAATGGTGTGTGACGTACCTTCTGATGCATTCTGCATTTCTGCACTGCTTTTCTTTGCTGTCTTTGCCTTCTTTTGTTCTGTTGAATAAAGCAGTTTGAGAATATGAACTTTTCTGTTAGATTGCCTTGCTGACCATGTGCTGGTTTAGAAACATTCTCATCCCACAAACATTCCTCATCTTCGAGGAACTGCCCCTCTCCACATCGACAACTCACCATGCTCCACACCCTCCTCTGTCAGTCAGAGATTCTGTAGGACACTCTGGGTGGATGATCACCAATGTTGTATAAGCCCCAAAAGCTGTTAGGACAAGTTTCCGGTGTGCCAAGCGAAGTCTGTTCTCCTTCCCCAACTGAAAAGCTCCAGGACAGCAGGCTACTGGAAAGGTACCTCACCAGCCTCGAGTGAAGGTCAGCTCTGAGAGGCCAACTAGATGCAAGCTGGCTTGAGACTTGGAGAAGGCATTGCCATCCCAGTCACTTGTGAATAGGGTTGTTCAGACAAAATAGAGAATGCCCAGTTAAATTTAAATTTCAGAAAAACAACAAGGAATATAGAGTAAGTATGTTCCACATGTTGCATGGAACATACTTATACTAAAAAATTATTTGTTGTTTATCTGAAATTCAATCTGAACTGCACATTCTATATTTTTGTTTGCTAAATCTGGCAACCCTGACTGTGAAGTCATCCTGCCTTTATGTGGAATCACAGACAAGGGCACAGGTTGTTGGGCTACTGCTTCGGATTTCTCCTGTAAGGGGCAGACAATAGACAAGGACCAAGCTTAAGACCCTTCCTCCAAATCATCCCCGTTAACTAACCCATAGGTTGCTTAAAAGTTTTGCTCAGTTTCTAACTATTTTTGAATTGTTGAGCTATATATCATTACTGATTTCTAATTTAATATGCCATAATCATGGAACATAGTCAATATGTTTGCAATATTTTGAAGTGTATTGAGACTGTTTTATGGCTTAGCATATTACTTATCTTTGTGTATGTCGTAAGTACACTTGAGAAGAATGTTGTTGTGGGTAGTGTTTTGTAGTTCTTTGTATATTCTGAATACAATTTCATATATATATAAATTATGTCTATATATAATATATTATTTTTATATATTCAAAATTTTCCAGGGCTGTGGCTTACTGTTTTGCTCTCTTCATGCTGTTTTATGAACAAAGTTTATCAATTTTTTAAGGTAAGCTTTTTTCTATCCTATGTAAGAAATTTTTGCCTATCCTCAGGGCATAAAGATATCTTCCGTTTTCTTCTGAATGAATTATTGTTTTACCTTTCACATATAGGATTATAATACAACTGGAATTGATTTTTATCTATGGGATGAAGTAGAAATCATAATACATTTTTCCCATCTAGACAGCCAACTAACCTTGCACCATTTATCAAAAAGACTATCCTTTCTCTATTGCACTGTAATAGTACCTTTGTTGTAAATCAATTGAGTCAATATGTAGTTTGCTTCTAAATACTATANTATATATAATATATTAATTTTATATATTCAAAATTTTCCAGGGCTGTGGCTTACTGTTTTGCTCTCTTCATGCTGTTTTATGAACAAAGTTTATCAATTTTTTAAGGTAAGCTTTTTTCTATCCTATGTAAGAAATTTTGCCTATCCTCAGGGCATAAAGATATCTTCCGTTTTCTTCTGAATGAATTATTGTTTTACCTTTCACATATAGGATTATAATACAACTGGAATTGATTTTATCTATGGGATGAAGTAGAAATCATAATACATTTTCCCATCTAGACAGCCAACTAACCTTGCACCATTTATCAAAAGACTATCCTTTCTCTATTGCACTGTAATAGTACCTTTGTTGTAAATCAATTGAGTCAATATGTAGTTTGCTTCTAAATACTATATACTATCTCATAGGTCCATTTGTCAATCATTTCCCAAGTACCATACTTTCTTAATTACTACAACTTTTTAATAAGTTTCAGTATCTGGAACTATAAGTCTTTCAACTTTATTCATCATTTTTTCTAATTTAATTTAAAGTTCTGGGATACATGTGCAGGATCTGCAAGTTTGTTACGTAGGTAAACATGTGCCATGGTGGTTTGCTGCATCTATCAACCCATCACCTAGGTGTTAATCCCCGCATGCATTAGCTGTTTATCCTGATGCTCTCGCTTCCCCCAACCCCTTTGAGAGGCCCCAGCATGTGTTGTTCCCCTCCCTGTCTCCATGTGTTCTCACTGTTCAGCTCCCACTTATAAGTGGGAACATGTGGTGTTTGGTTTTCTGTTCCTGCATTAGTTTGCTGAGGATAATGGCTTCCAGCTCCATCCATGTCCCTGCAAAGGACATGATTTCATTTCTTTTTATGGCTGCATAGTATTCTGTGGTGTATATGTATCACAGTTTCTTTTTCCTATCTATCATTGTTGGGCGTTTGTGTTGGTTTCATGTCTTTGCTATCGTGAATAGTGCTGCAGTAAACGTGCATGTGCATGTGTCTTTATAATAGAATAATTTCTATTCCTTTGGGTATATACCCAGTAATGGGATTCCTGCGACAAATGGTATTTTTGGTTCTAGGTCTTTGAAGACTCATCACACTGTCTTCCACAATGGCTGAACTAATTTACATTCTTACCAACAGTGTAAAAACTGTTCTTCTTTTTTAAGGTTGTTTTGACTAGTTTAGCTCCTTTTCATTTCCTGTCTTAATTCATTTTGTGCTGCTATAATGGAGTAGCTGAGACTGGGTAGTTTAAAAAACCAAAAATTTATTTCTCACAGTTCTGGAGGCTGGGAAGTCCAGGATCAAGACACTGACAGGTTTGGCTGTCTAATGAGTGCTACATTCTCTGGAGGGGAGGAATGCTATCTCCTCACATGGCAGAAAGCAGAAGAGCAACCTAACTGAACCCTGTGTGAAGCCTCTGAACTCTGAAAAGCCCCGTTTCTTAGTATCATCATGTTGCAATATCCAAATTTTGGAGGCAATACATTTAAATCATAGCATTTCAATACAAATTTTAGAATAGACTCATCAATTTCCACAAAACATCTGCTAAAATTTGATTGAAATTGCATTAAACCCAGAGTTCAATTGGGAGAAATTGATGTATTTACATTATTAAGTTTTCCAATCCATGAAGATATTATGTACCTTTGTTTATTAGGTCTTCTTTAATATTGTCAATGGATCATTTTAGTTTTTTGTTTTACACATCTTTGGTTAGGTTTATTTCTAGGTATTAGATTTTTTATGCTGATAAAAATATCTTTCAAATTTCATTTTCTAATTGTTATTTTCTAGAGTACAAAAACATAATTGATATTTGTATATTGATTTTCTGGTGACCCTGATAAATTCACTTATTAATTCTAGTAGTTTGTAGATTATTTTGATTTTCTATATATACAATTATGTCATATGTGAGCACCTGCAGTTTGCTTTTCTTCTGATCCTGAAGATGCTTATTTCTTTGTCTTGCCTTATTGCAATGGCTAAGATCTCCAGTATAAAGTTGAACAATTGTGGTGGTAATAGTTATCCTTACCCCCTTTTTGCTCAATGGAAAAGGTTCATTTACTATTAAGTATAATTTTTTTTTGTTTTTTGGGATGGCCATTTGATTTCTCTCCCTTTATTCTATTAGTTTTGTGTATTACGTGATTTTTAAAATATTAAACCATCTTGACTGCACTGATGTTTGATTGCTGACAACTTCTAAGCAAGTCCCTTGCTTCTCTTTCCTATTATGCTCATATCTGCGAAAAGCTGATATGAAAACCCAGGTGTTCCGTCCTTTGGCACTGATAGCAACTTCCACCTTCAAACCACATGCAGGCCCCACCCCTAATTACCATTAAAAAAAAACTGATGCCATAAAAATCCCTGCTCACTCAAGCAACTTTTGGACCAGCTTGGAAGTCCTGCCTTGCTTTCCTCAGAAAGCCTTATTATTTGAGTTAAATATCCATTCATCCCCTCTTGGAGTGTGTGTGTGTGTGTGTGTGTGTGTGTGTGTGTGTGTGTGTGTGATGCCATCAGTCTCAATAGCTAAACGAAATTTTGGGTGGCTGTCCATCTTGCCCCTGGAAGGTGGTCATGATGTGACAATCAGTACTGTGAGCCTGCTAGATGTCTAGACGATGACTGCTACCACCAGAGTCTTTTCTTCCTTGCTTTGGCTTCCAATCTAGCTCTGCTGTCTTGCTCTGGGCTGCTGTGTGCTGACTAGGAGGCTCTTTGAGTTGTGTTGCTGCCTGCTGGCAAACTTGCACTTTGAGCTGTGTTGCTTTGCACTGCATTTGCTGAGTTCTGCTGAGCCTCTGTTATAGATTTAACTGACCCAAATCAGAAGTTTCAAAAATTGGCATTTAAAGACAGGAGTATAGGATTGGGGGCCCTCTTAAGGAGGCCCTGGATCATGTTTATCAGCCCAGACCTATCTGTATGTCCCATATTGAATTGTATTTCTTGCTTCCAGCGCAAACTGGGACTGATGCTAAGCTCAGGGGAATGGAGACTGTTGATTGTGTGTCTCCAGCAGGTGCTGGCCCTCATTCTATGGAGTTCTCAGGGAAAAGACGGATATGTGGTCCCTTAAAGTGGTCACTCATGTGGAAGAAGAACAGTTACTATGTGGCATGCTGAAGCCACACTCCTAAAAACAGATGGTGGCCAGGTGCAATGGCTCACGCCTATAATCCCAGCACTTTGGGAGCCCAAGGCAGGAGGATCACCTGAGGTCAGGAGTTTGAGACCAGTCTGACCAGCATGGAGAAATCCCGTCTCTACTAAAAATACAAAATTAGCCGGGCATGGTGGTGCATACCTATAATCCCAGCTCCTAGGGAGGCTGAGACAGGAGAATCGCTTGAACCTGGGAGGTGGAGGTTGTGGTGAGTCGAGTTTGCGCCATTGCCCTCCAGCCTGGGCAACAAAAGCAAAACTCTGTAGGAAAAGAAAAAACAAAAAACCAGAGGGCTTACTAACCAGCGTCCTGTAAAATGTCTTGGCTGCCGTTGCTGCTGTTGCTCCTGTTGCCACCGCTGCCGCCGCCTATGCCTCTGTTACCAGAAAAGATCCTCATCCTCTGGGTTCTATGGAAAAACACGCATGGCACAGCCAAAGGGTTAATTCAACTATTTCCATGGGGGAGGCCTTGAACCCTGACAATACAGATTTGAGGCTCTTTGGAGGAATAAATATATAAATATGAGCAGAGTAGAGAGAATTCCTTGCCTGCCAAATTATATTCAGAAACCACAAGAAAGAGAGAGAGAGAGAGAGAGAGAGAGAGAGAGAGAGAGAGAGACTTGAAAACGGGGAGAAGAAACAAAAAATTAAAACAAAGGTCCATACTTTGATACAATTGGAAATCCGAAATTGGCTAAAATAATTTATACATCTAAAAGATAAAAAGGCATGCAGCTTGTCTTGGTGTCTCCACCACATAAATTCTTTCTTTCACATCTGCTGACATACAATAATTGACGATTCTTCATGGCCTTAATCCATACTGAAGCTCAAATTATACTTATACTTGGGGATCCTATCAAATTTAAACAAGGTACCCCTGTAATCTTGGGGAAGTTACTGAACACAAAATAGAGAACAAACAGGCATGCCTCACTTTAATTAGCAAAACTACTGACTTGCTTAAATTTCCCACGATCATAGCATCCTCTAAAGTATCCCACAGTGGGCATGGACAGTCTGACCCAATAAGTCATAAATTAAAATTAAATCAAATCCTTGGCATTTATAAGTTGGTTTGACAAAATGGAACACCATGGGCCTCCCCAACCCCTAGTTAAAATAGTTAATATGCCCCAGTGTGAATTAAAACAGGACCTTTAAGGAGTGAAGTCCATTAAATAGGATCTATTTAGAGAAGGGTTGTTTATGTCCATTGTTTTTTCCATCAACAAGCTAATTTGGCCTATTTTTAAACTTGGAAAAAATGAATGGTGCCTCACAGTGGATTACCACAACCATAATGTCATGGTCATGCCTACTAAGGCTCCATACCCAACATTATTGGAATTATTGACGTATCCAATCGGCAGCTGGTAGATATTTCCTTCTTATGGATTTGGCTGTCGAATATTCTGTTGAGTGCCCATTGCAACAGCCTCTCAGTGACAACTCGCTTCACCACCAAGGGCGCTTGATGCAGCTTTCCTAGATACTCAGGAAGTGCCTCAATGAGTCTGCCATGACATGCAATTTTTGCAGTCAAGCTCTTAAATGCATCTGACTTTCTCCAGGAGCACAGATATGATTTACATTGCTGAATCCTCCTCCAAAGAGATGCATTTGATACACTCATTCAGGACATATAGATACCAAGGAGCTCAGAAAAAAAGGGTGTGCCATTGTCCCACAGATCATGCAAAGTCCTGCCACCTCCATTAAATTTCAGAAATTATTTGGTAAACCAAGAGCTACTCTATCCCTGACACTGTCAAAAAATAGCTATCGAGCATCTTAGTGCCCACAATTTTTAGAATAGGCCCAACATCTTTTAGGTCTTTTGAGGTCCTGAAGGCAACGTATTCTTCATTTACAAACTTTACTTAAGGCCAAATATGCTGCTACTTGCAAATCATCTCACCTTGCATAGGCCCCTCTTTAACAAAAGGCTCTAAAATCTGTCTAAATTGCAGTACAATGCACACGCCCACTAATGCCCTCCAGAGACTCCTTCATTGTAGAGACTTTACAATCTCTGTGCTTCTTGGAGTCTCGGGGCCACCCCCGATAGCCACTTTCCCTTAAATGTTATTCCATTCTCCCTGTGAATCGTCAGAAGAACCAATCACATCTGGGTAGACTGACCCTCATGGTATCTCTAGGCTGATTGTAAACCTAGGAGAAAAACAATTCTGCACACCAGCTTATATTATAAAAGCATTTTATTGAACACACTCTGGAGGTAGTTAGAACCAGAACAAAATTTGGGATTGGGGTGGGGATTCTATTTTGACAATTTAGATTTGGGAATACTTTGGGTTCTTGTGTCAGCAGGGACCATGCTGTGGGAAACCTAAAGGCTGATTTGAAGCAGAATATAGAACTGTGGCAAGGAAGACCAGGGGCTGGGAATTGGGTTCTCCTGGGAACCAAAGAATGTGGTTCTGCAATGGGCTTGGTCTAGACTACTCTCCAGAAAAGGATAAAGCATGGCTTGAGCAACTGCCTAGAAGAGGCAGTCTCCGTGGGCTGGGTTGCTGCACGTGGAAGGCAGTGACTTGCAGCAGACTCTTAGCTCTTGAAGCTCTTCCGGGAGGAGGAGGTGGTGGAGACAAATTTGACGCTGGAGCTGCTACCCCCACCACTGCCAAAGCCCACCCCCATGCTTCGGCCACTGCCTGCACTGAAGCCAGAGCCCCCCACGCTGAGCCCACCGCCTAGGCCGACACCCCCACTGCTGCTGGAGTAGTAGCTTCCGCTGCCACCTCCGCCAAGACCTCCACCGAGGCCGCCGCCAAGACCTCCACCGAGACCACTGCCATAGCCACTGCCACCGCCATATCCAGAGGAGACACTGCTTGTGACAACAGCTGCAGGGAAAGGAGGGAGGACTCAGTGAGACCATCTGCCAGGCTGATCCTGCATGGCCCACTTATTTGATCTGCTAGTGCTGGAGCACTCTACAGGGCCCCCTTTATAGAGTAACAAGCAAGGCCCAGAAGAACTGTCATTTAGTTAAGGTCCCTAAAAAAGTGGGTGAGCATAAGAGGCAAGGTGCTAGGTACTGAGGGGAGCTAGGTACTGAGGGGAGTGAGGTACTATAGGGAGCTAGGTACTGAGGGGAGGGGAGCTAGGTACTGAGGGGAGGAGCTAGGTACTGGGGGGAGCTATGTACTGGGGGGAGCTAGGTACTAGGGTCAGGGCAGGGGATAGTGTCCAAGAAGCATAGGATGCATGGCTTACCCTTTAAGAGATAAGACATGAACCACATTGTTTCCTGTCCCAATCTGTCCTTCCCTTCCACCACCCATACCTTACTAAGTGTATTATTATAAATTACCATATGCTGAGATGGGAAAGATTTGGACCTAGAAACAGCAGAATTTTGAGTTGGCCCTAAATATATCCCATATTATTGTTGTTGTTAACGTCTGTTCAAAGCTACTTACAGATGTTGACTGGTCCAACTCCTTCTCCACTGAGTCTGAAAGGAGAAAAATTGAATTAAGGGTTAACAGCTCCCAAAAAGACAGCATTAGTCTATGTGGCTAACTCCCATCCTCATGATTCGAGTTCATTCCATAAGCCAGGAGTCTGTATGCCCAGAAGCTGCTTAAGTTAAAGGAAGGGAGAATTCTCCCAAGGGACTTTCCAATGAAGAGGGATTGACCTAGAAACAAGTTGTTAGGAAAGAATTATAATTCACGTTCTCCTACACCCACCATAGGGAAAGCATAAGAGATACGGGAAATATGATTATGTCAAAAGCAGTTTTTGCCTTGTAGGAGTTACATTCTGTGAGAGAACTTGGCATGGACAAAAATTCCTCAAACAGAAAGTAGTCAATGGGCAGTGTCAGAGGTTGAAGCAAACCATAGTTTGGCAATCCAAAGGTAGGTGAGTTTAACTCAGCTGGAGTAAACATGAAAGGCTTCCTGAAGGAAGGGGTACTGGAGGACAAGTGGGGATGGAGGTGGGCATGATGGATATTGAGGCTGAGCAAAGAACGTGGGCAAAAGCAGAAAAGACACAAGTGTCAAGACATGTTTGCTGAGTTGCTCAGGTGCCTGGAGGACAGGCAGCACCCAGGAACACTATATTCAGCCATATGGCCACGAGTCAGACTGAAATAGTATTGATGATGTGTCTTTATCAAGCACAAGTCACTGATCACGTGTGTGTGTTGTACACCCCACAGTGGAGCAGCTTCGCTTTATCAACTGAGGGCCATCTTGAATCTTGAGTTCATGCTGTCTGCTCACCTGCACTCCTCGCCCTCCAGCAGCTTGCGGTAAGTGGCGATCTCCACATCCAGGGCCAGCTTGGTGTTCATGAGCTCCTGGTACTCACGCAGCAGCCGGGCCATGTCCTGCTTGGCCTTCTGCAGGGCCTCCTCCAGCTCGGCCAGCTTGTTTCTGGCATCCTTAAGCGCCAGCTCCCCACGTTGCTCAGCATCCGCAATGGCGTTCTGCAGGTTGGCGCACTACAGACAGAAAGGAGGAGAGTGGGGTTGCTTGGGTAGCTGAGCTGGGCCTGAGGTGTCTCCTTCTGAGATTCTGGGTCAGGCAAACCAAACTATCATGAATCCCAGACAGAAACCAGTACATCATGGGTGGCAGGACATTGAAACACTGGTACTGGATCTGGCTCCGTGTGTTTAGCAAAAGTAAAACAAAATAAACAAAACAAAATAGATGTCCCTTTTAGAGCTCAGGCCCCCTCCTTGCCCTCTTTCAATAACACCTTACCTGTTTCTTGACATTGTCAATCTCGGCTCTCAGCCTCTGGATCATCCGGTTCATCTCAGAGATCTCATGCTTGGTGTTACGGAGGTCATCGCCATGCCGGCCAGCTGTCTGCTGCAGCTCCTCATACTGATGCGGCCAGGAAAGATAAAACATTCTGTTTATATGAGTGGGAAGAACTTTCCCAAAGTTCACAGGCAGTGAGTTCTAAGCAGTGGCAAGTAGTCTGGGGCTGGTTCAGGCTCTTCCAAGGTCGAGCCAGTCTGGTGCTTTTGTTCTCCTGGAGACACTGGTATGAGATTCAGAGTGAGATTCTTTCTCAGGTCCTTGGGTTTAGATGGAAATTGTCTACAGGGCCATTCCTATAAAACATCCCAATGGGCCTCAGCAGGTTCCAGGAACCCCATCCTTAGTGTCATCATGGCCTAGAATCCTAGACATGGGTGTGTCCCCTCACTCAGGAGACAGTCATCAAAGCACCCACCTTGGTCTGGTACCAAGATTCAGCTTCAGTCCGGCTGCGGTTGGCGATCTCTTCATACTGGGCCTTGACCTCGGCGATGATGCTGTCCAGGTCCAGGTTGCGGTTGTTGTCCATGGAGAGGACCACGGAGGTGTCAGAGACGTGCGTCTGCATCTGGGACAGCTCCTGCAGGGAGTTTTGGAGTCAGTCATCTGGTTCTGTGTTATGTTATTTAAGGTCAGTTCCATTCAAATCTTCCACTCATTGTGATTTGACAACTTGAGGAAAAAAACCCACCCATGTGAAAAATTTAGATAAGTTTCTTACCGCATCAAAGAACATCTTCATGAAGTTAATCTCATCCATCAGTGCATCGACCCTGGCCTCTAGCTCCACCTTGTTCATGTAGGCAGCATCTACATCCTGGGGAAACAGGGATGGTTGGCACCGCACACACCCTACTTAAGTGAGCACCATGCTTAGAGAGCATAGCTGCAGGCTGCTGGTTCTCTCCCACCCACACGCACCTTCTTCAGCATCACAAACTCATTCTCAGCAGTGGTACGCTTGTTGATTTCATCCTCATACCTGTTGGTGAAAGGGATGGAAAGTGTTTGTCAGAGAATAAGCAACAGGTAAGGAGTCTTTATTTCACAGTCAACTGTAAGCCTACTTTTGCAGTGGGAAGGGGCTTCTCCTCATAGGCGGAGAGGGAGGGGACACTGGTAGCATGGGCCTCTGGCCAAGGTCCTTCCCCATTTAAATACTGCTTTCTCTGTAACTGCCTACTATACAGTTCTATTATTGCTCTAATTCAGTTGTTTCAAGCAGATTCCTGCAGAAAAGCTGCGCTGTTTCTCCCCCGCTGCATTACCTAGTCAATTTCTCTAGTGTTCTTTTTTGAGCTTTCAGAGGCTTAAAAAAACAAATAAACAAACAAAACTAAATCTAGCAGCCTAGTTGCTGGTTCATAAGACTAAAGAAATTATTTGAGCCACCAAGCTGGGTTGTGTCACCAGCTCCTGCTTTGAGACAAATCTATCCAAAGGCCCATGTACCGGAGAGGAAAGCCCCAGAGAGCAAGCCTTACATCAGGGCAGATTTCACCAGGTAGTGCCAAGGGCACAGAGCATGTTGCTCTGGCTGTTGGCTAAGTTCCTTGCAGAGGGCCTGAGCCTGGGGCTGGAACTTTCTAAACATGAGCCTGGCTTGTGTTTTTGTTTGTTTGTTTTAGTACTGGAGGTGTCCATGGAAGGTATATCCTCCCAGTGCCCAAGGAAGGCATGGTAGTAGACTAGTAATGAAGCCTATCTGGTGCCAAAAAGACACCACCCTCCCCTGTGTCCACCCCCCACCCCAACTCACTTGTTCTTGAAGTCTTCCACCAGGTCCTGCATGTTTCTCAGCTCTGAGTCCAGGCGGCCCCGTTCCCCGACGATACTGTCCAGCTGCCTCCTGAGATTGTTGATGTACTGCTCGAACAACGGCTCCAGATTCTGCCTCACGGTCTTGGTGCCCTGCTCCTGCAGCAGGGTCCACTTGGTGTCCAGAACCTTGTTCTGCTGCTCCAGGAACCGCACCTGGAGGGGAGCAGAGTTAGAAGATAGAGAAACTTGGATTTCATGTTCTGTGATCAATTCACTAAGGTGCCTCCCATCTCTTTCTGTCCCTCTGAAGCTTTCCTGTGCACCGTGCCTGGCCCTGGGCCCCAGGAGGGGAGGAGCAGACTGAGACACCCAAAGTCACTTTGCCAAAGGGAGATAGGACACCTATCCAGGGCACAGAAAGCACTAGGAGTGCTGCTTGGAGTGTGTCCCAGCTCAGCGGTGGCTGCAAAGGCACTCAGGCTGTTGCCCATGCGCTTGTCTAACTTCCTGTCCAGTCAGCCCCGTTATATGTGGCATGGAATTCATCCCTCTGTCCAACAGTTGTCAAGAGGCCCTTGTGAGCTAACCTCTGAATGGGAAGAAATAACTCTCCCTTCCCAGCTGCCATTCTAATTCAGAATGCGTCCACAAATCCAGGGCACAGAAACAAATGAAAACACAGAACTGTGCAACTATAAAGGTATTTACACAAAGCCAAGACATCTTCCCTCTTCTCCCTTTGGCATTTACTTCAGACCCACAGTGATTTTTTACAAAAGATCGTAGCTCACCTTGTCGATGAAGGAGGCGAACTTGTTGTTGAGGGTCTTGATCTGCTCGCGCTCCTCGGTCCTCACCCTCTGGATGCTGGGGTCGATTTGCAGGTTGAGGGGAGTCAGGAGACTCTGGTTGACAGTGACCTCTTGGATGCCTCCAGGGGGGCAGACAGGAAAGCCAGGGCCACCGAAGCCACCTCCAAAGCCAGCTCCGCCACCGAGCCCAAAGCCACCACCAGCTCCACCGCCGAAACCAAATCCACTACCAGCACCACCTCCAAAGCCATAGCCGCCTCCAGCACCAGCACCAAATCGGTTCCTGAAGCTGCCACCGCTAGTGCTGATGGATATCCTTTTGGAGCCCCCCAGATTGTAGAGGCTCCGGCTGCCATAGCCACCCGCTCCATAAGCACCCCCAAGGCTGACCCTGCCGAAGCCACCACCGCCACCCCCGGACCGGGACACAGAGGTGAAGCTGGTACGGGAGACAGACGGGGTGATGGCAGAGGCGGTGCTGAAGCTACGACTGCCCCCACTCCGGAAGGACACACTTGACTGGCGAGACATGGTGGCTTGTTCCTGGTGGAGCAAAAGAACCGGGCACTAGTGGGCTGGGAGGTGCTGGAGAGAACAGAGCTCAGCAGGATGCAGAAGGTGGCTCTGTTACCCAGGAACGGCAATGCCCCCTTTTTATCTCCTCCAGAACTGGGCTGGGCGAGAGAGCTGTCGAGCTGTGAATGATTAAGTGGGCTGGGCATGCCTGGGGGGCAGCTGTGAGCTCACCCGTCACACCTGCACAGTGGTGTGGGGTGCAAACACTTTCTTCCTGGCAGGCTCTGCTCACTTAGAAATAACCTTGCCTTGCAGCACTGATCTCTTGGCAGCAAGTTGGTGATGCAGCCAGCAAGTATATCTTCACCATAGAGGCTGGGGGCTGTGAGCACCCTAAGAAGGATGCCAGGAAGTGAGGGGGCATTGGCATGGCCAGTGTCCTGAGGATTCTTACAGGACCAGAGGTATTGACAACCATCCCAGTACGGTACATGCTGAGCATCTGCCCTTCCAGTTTGGGGAAGCTGTCCATCAGTGGCGGGCAAACGATTCCCCATAGTGATCTGCTCTTACACTTTTCCAAGCAGCAGGTTGCTGCAGGGTTTTCCCCTCTGGGAAAGGCAATCTGTAGCCTTATATCTTGGTTATGTGCTAGAGGGAAAATAGAGTTTCATCCTTTTCTGCACAATTTCTTTCTTAGGGAAGGCACAGCTATCCCGGAGCCCACTGGGCAGATCTGCCTGCAAGGTTCAGGCCAGAGAATGTGGGAAGCCCTCAGCGCCCCTATAAACCACTTTGATCTCTTTAGGGCCAGGTTTATCCTTCCATAGCTCCTCCTAACTCAGCATTTGTTCTGCCCTTTGACCTTTTCCTTGCTCTTTGGCCTGGGCAGGACTCTGTGGGGGGCTTAGGAAACCCAGAGATCCCATGGAATCCCTTAAAAAAAAGTCTGAGACTCATGGGCTATAGCGTATCTTTTCGGGGATAGCTACTCTGCCGGCTCCCCAGCCCCCAAGGTGTGTTCCAGCAAGCTCTATTCTACTAGGGAAGAAATGAGTCATCGTATGTGTTGATACAGGCTGAAGGCCGCCACAAACACATACCTGCAGGAGCTTCTAATCTCATCAGGAACATGTTGAGAGTCTGACGGCCTGTTATAACGGCGAACCACCCTGTTCCAAGCAGCGGGACTTGCTCTGTTTTCTCTATGCTGCAGCCCAAAGTCTCCTTCAGGGCCAAGGCAATGGAAAACGGGATTCTAAGTCTATGGATTGTCCTGCCAGAAAGGCTAGCCAGAGCAGGCCTGTGGGCCCAGGCAGCTGGCATGACAATCTGCCAGTTGCTTTAGGGAGGGCCCTGTGAGATCCCCTCTGCAAAACTTGTCTGGGGGGTTGTGGCACCAGGTGGAGGTAAGGGGGTTTCTGATGAGGTTTTAACACACGTCTGTTCTAAACCACACCCACTCTTTTTGTCAGCAGATCTGAGTGGGGTCACCTCTCTGCCATCCCCCAAATAGAAGCAGGGCTCTCAGGCAGGACAGTGCTTGGGCCGTTCAGAGCTGCGGGGGGTAGGGGGGCCCTGTGGCCCGAGGCTGGAGGTAGGAATGCAATGGGGATGGGTTCAAAGCCTCAGGGAGGAGGGGCTATATTCTCAAGAGTAGAAGAACAGGACCTGATCCAGGCTCAGGAATCTCTCACCAGGGCCTGCGGTTGGCCACAAGGAAGCCAAGGCTGTGGGAAAATGATTCCCTGGTGCTGAGGATCAGCTGAAACAGTGACTTCTCACCAGAGAGCTGCGATGAGCAAGCAGCTGACAGGTCAATCCCGGCAGACAGACCAATGGCTGGAGCCGGTCTTACAGGTCTTGAGCAAAGTGGTTTGGGTGGCCTCCCTGGCTGGAGTGTTTCTGAGACCCTCAGAGATGAATTGTGCTGAGTTCACCATTTTCACATTTTGTTGCTTTTTGGAGAACAGATGTGAGTGTCCTGGAGGCCTGAGACATACCAGGGGACCCTTGGCTCCTGATAGAACAGAACAGGTCCAAGCTTGAAGCAAGTGTCTGAGGTCTCATAGTGGGATGCTCCCTCTCCACTCGAAGATCGCTGTCGGGGTATGTCCCCACCACCACATACACTCACAGGTCCCAGATACAGGCCTCACTGCCCTCAGGGAAGCCCCACCCCTCCTGAGACACTGGGACATTCTCTTCTCCCCATTCATTCTCCTCCCAGCTGTGTTGTGAAGAAAGAGGACTTGGCAGAGCAGGAATGCGTTCTGGCTAGTCTGAGGATTGCTAGAGTGTGCCAAGCTCAGATCCATGTGCCAGGGACCAACGGTGAGTGTGTGGCAAGTAACTGTGGCAGGGACTGTGTGGGTGCTCCACGGGAGAAGCAGCAGCACTCTTCTGTCTGAGCTTCATGGGAATCCTCCCGTGAGCGGGCAGAGCAGCCCCTCCCTCAATGCCAGACCTGGACAGGTATAAATAATGGAGCCGCTCCCGGTGGGGAGCCAGGCACCAGCACCACTGCAGCTTGGGAGAGTCCCACCCCAGCCTGGAATTTCACTGTGGCAGGAAGGGAGGGATTGTGTTAAGCTCACCAGGGAGCTTTTCTGCTGGGCACCCCACAGAGGCAGTTCCCAGGTTGGGTGGGACATGTTGCTCAGCTTCTCCTCTGGGTGCTGCTTTCCTCGTCAGCAGAAGACAGTGCAGGGCCCGCCCTGCTGCTCTCCCCATCAGAGAAGGGACAGTAAGCCGGCTGCCCTGGTCTGTCTCATAGAGCTGTGTGGGGAATGCAGGACCCGGTCAGCATTTCATACACGGAGAAGCCCTTCACAGACACCAGGGAGAGGGTGGTATCCATTCACGGAACAAGGGTTAGGCAAATCCTGCCATCCTAGCCCAGGATTCCTTCTCCTCAGAGCCTCCACTCCAATCTGTAGGACTCTAGTAGAAGATACATTGAATAGAGCATGATAAATAGAACATGTTCAATAGAACAGCATTTGTACATAACCTCTAAGTCTCCCCCAACAGGGCAGTCTCCAAGGTTAGGGAACACCTCTGCATGGCCCACACTCTCAACCCAGCCTTGGACACTGGAGGTGTTCCGCAGATATTTTTTGGGTTGAATTGACAGACAGAAAATCCTTTTCCTCCGCTCCTTCCCCAGATTGTTATGTGAAGCCCACAATGGCAAGAACCTCAACTGCTTTTGCACCAACCTACATCTACATATTATACGTAACAGAATGTATATACATTATATATATTCACATATATTTCTGTGAATCCCCCAGCCCTATGCTGAGTCCCAGAGTCCTGTCCATCTGCCTTTGTCTCTGGGTCCATGTCTACAGGATGAGTCTCTTGTCCCATTCACACTGGGTATGCTCTATGTTTAGGATTTAGGATTTAATCCAGCGTTTAGGATTCTTTATTCCTTAGGCTTCCCTCCATCCTTCTTCTCCCCTTGCCCTCATCCTGAGGCCGTTCTGCATCTGAGCCCACTAACAAGTAGCCTGCACATGCCACCCCAGCCCCCAGGCCCCTCCAGGAGAGAAAGAAAGCTTTAGTGGCCTCAACGTTGCAGCCCTTCCACCTCATGCTTGTTCAGCACAAACAGTGGGGAGCAATAGTTGAGGTGTGAGTCACCCTATTCACTGGGCTATGGTTGGCAGCCCCATCAGGGAGGCTGCAGCCAGATTCGCGGGTTAGGGAAGGGCGGATGGAAGAGCAGGCCAGCCCCAGATAACTCTTCACAAAGCCCTGGCCTCGGGGGGATTGAGGGAAGAATTTTCCTGCCTCCACCCAAAGTCAGTGGAATCTTGCCCCCATCCCAATCCTGGGTCCAAGCTCTGGTCCTAGCTAGATTCTCAGGATCATAGGGCCCCGAGGGGAGTGGCCACTCTGTGGATCTGCGGAGCTGGACACACCACCCCCTCCCTCATACAGACCAGTGTCTCTAGGACTTTCAGACCCCAGTCTGAAAACCAGCCTAGGTAGAAAGGTAAATGTCCAGAAGTAAAGCAACCGCTCAGCGCTGGCTCAGAGGGCCTTTGGAGGTGACTCCCTGCTGCCATTATTGAGGTCATAGTGACAAGTGACCCCCTGGAGTTGAGTTTTTCTTGTGCGCGGGCTTTGCACACATTGTAGGTCACAGCATAGGTGAAAAGCATGTGGCACCACTCCGGACCATGTCTTGGTCCTTACCCAGTCCTTGGATGGGTCTGGAACCCTGAACAAATTGCCCAACCTCTCACTACATAGTTTTGCCCTGTGGAGCTGGGAGAGAAGGGAGGGGCCTGGGCTCATTGGAGGGGCCATGCAAGCTGGAATTTTAATTTTAAGCTGGCAGGAGCTGAGCAGGAAGTGAGGGGCAGGCCTTCAGGGGGCTGTGGGGAGCTACCTTGGCCCCCATCCCTTAGATTCAGCAGCCTATTGGTCCTTGCAGGAGAGTGTGCAGAGCAGAGCCCTCCGCTTCCCTCCAGCAGGCCCCTGCAAGTCTGAGGAATGTTCTTCCCTTGTTTGAAGGGTGTTTTGCTCATGGCATAAAAACTCTTTGAAAATCCCCCTTGGTTGATTGAAACTATGGGCTGGAAATCAACAAATACTTTAATTAGTCAGAGGGACTAAAAAAGGATATACAGCAAAATCCTCTGCGCTTTGCTTTCTCATACAGGGTGGTTTTATTTTTTAAATAAACACATACATAGGAGTGACCATGTGCCGGGCACTGCCCTTCACACTTTACATATATGAATCTGAAACTGGAGCATGCAGAGAGGGCCTCTTAGCACTTCCTCAGCTTGGCCGTCCAAGGTAGGTGCGAGTATGTCCCATACTCTGGGGATGTGCAGCTTCCCTCTTCAGTGGAGAGGCAGAGACACGACTCATTTACACCAGGTTGTATCCCTGCAGGATCAGAGGCACAGAAGGAAGCTTGCTGACATCCCTAACTCACCCTCTGTTCCATTTCTTCCTGCTACTTTCTGTTCTCTCACCAGTAGCCACAACTGGGAACAGGGAGGCAGAGGAGACGCTGCAGCTGCCCACTCTCTGAGTTTGTGTTTGGCTCAGGGCTTCCTGGTCTTGGCAGGGACGGCAAGTGCCAGAGACAGAGGCTTATTCCCTCTGACTTTCCTGCTTTGGGTGAGCTCTGATCATGGGTGAGGGGCAAGTGGGGTGAATCACTACAGAGGTTGGTAATATGGTGGGGGAGAAAAGAAAGTAAATGACAGCATTGAGACTGGAGCTGTTGCCTCTCCCAGGGCCACCCTCAGGAAATGCGCTCAGCATCTGCACAGTCCTCAAGGCCAGGGGACACCTTGCTGGCCCCAGTCCCACCATCTATGTGAGACTGCGACCCTGTGTTCTTCCCCATTTCCTCCTTCAGACTCCGGGACACACTCACAGCTCCCGTCTCCATGTTCTGTGGGCACCTGTGAACACTGACCTGCTCACTGTCCACTTGGACCAACGATCGCTGTTGAGGGTTTGTGAAAACAGGTTAAGGCTTCTTCCAAGGGAGGCGCAATGTGAAAAGCAACTGAGAAAAGACATCGTGCAGGAGCGTTTCCATTCATACCAGTCATTGAATCAGGTCCTGTTCCACATGTGTGACTTGGCCAAGGCAGGTTCCGTGCACTGGACTTCTGGACTCTGGTTGTGTTACCCTGTGTCCTTCCCCATTTCCTCCCTCAGACTCCGGGACTGCAGACAGGGCTGGGTCTCCTCTAGGATGTCCTTGCCAGACCCAGGATCCACACCACTTGACAGTGACGGGTCACTGTGCAAGGGCTGGGTTAGGGAAGCTGGCCTGACTTGGTTTCAGAGAAAAAAATCAGTCTAGTGATCCATCCATAGAGGAACAGACTGAGTTCAGGGAGGTGGAGCCTAATGCCAAGCCCTCAGCAAGGTGAGGTGAGAGCCAAGCCTGGGTCCTGGTCCTGTCCCACTCGCTGTTGTTGCCCTGCACTGCCCATGTGGGCCTCAGCAAGAGGCTACTTGTCTCCCAATCCAAGGCTGATGTCTCAGTCCCCTTCAGAGAGCCATTTCCCGAGGGCTGTGTGCATGACAGGGCTGACAGGTGACTGTGATGGGTAAGGGTGGTTTTACTGCTCCCCATCCCTCCCCTGTCCAGAGCCCTCATATCCAGGTGCTGGTCTGGGTCTTTGCAGCGAGCAGACTGGCCTTCAAGCCTAAGTCAACACCGAAGCGCGTTCCTCTGAGGCATTTGCCTGCTCTAGGCCATGAGGTGCCACCAGTCTGCAGACGCTGATTGCCCCTACTCCACTGGCTGATGTAAGAAGTGAGAATTCACACATGACTCCTTCTGCCCGTGCCCAGAGCCCCACCGTGCTTGGCTGGGCCTCTAGTCAAACACATATCCTCTGAAACAGTTGTCAAGGACTCCCATTACTTCTTGTTCATTCACAAGTCCCTGGTCCCCAGGGCCTTTCAACCTCACCTCCACTCTCCCGCCAGGTGGATCCCTTCACAGCCTCAATCCCATGCCTACTGGTTCCCGATTTAATGTTAGAGGGTCAGTGGTCAGTGCTGGTTCTGCCTGCTCCCTCCCTCCCTACACTGTGCCTCCCCACTCCCATCTTCTCTGGCACAAAACATGAAACAAGGACCCAGATGCCTTCTCTGGCAGTCTCTTGCAAATGGGGGAGATGTGGAGATGTATCTGATGATTTCTAGACAACTTGTCTCTCTGAAGTTCTGGACTTTGATGACCCCAAAAAGCTCACAGCATGGGATGAGCCTGTGCCCCCAATATGCTCAGTGGCTTGGTGAAAGATGTCAGCAATCACCACACTTGGGTGGCACTGACTGTGAGCCAGGCATGGTTCTGGATGTATCAACTCATTTACTCCTTACAGACTCATGGGGTGCGCCTATTATGATCCATGTTTTGCAGATGAGAAAACTGATGCCCAGAGAGGGTAAGCAACTGGCAAGTGACAGAGCCTAGGTATGAGCCCAGGCAAGGGTGTCTCCAAAAGCCCTTGTCGTCACCATTGTGGACACTCGGATTCTCAGTGCAGGACTTGTGATGTGACTCTGAAGAGGACGACTTCAGCAGAGGCCTCAGTCTCCAGACAGCCTGTGAAGGCAGCAAACAGAGAGGGTCCCAGGTACCACTCAGCAGTCAGTGTACCTCAATATCTTCCAGCAACCCCAAGAGAGAGGAACCCTATCCTGGAGCATAGACAGGAGAGGAGCCCTTGGAGAGTCCCTCCCTTCTCTGGACTGCCAGAACCCAGGGCAGGGCCACTAAGACTCTGGGGCAACACTCAGGGGATTGGGGTTCCCTATAAAATCCTATATAGTGTCCTCAGGGGTGAAGCTTGGGGTTCGTCTGCCACCCATCTCCCTCCTACCCTAGCACCAGGCTCAAGGTAAAGCCCAGATGCCTCCTGGGGCAGTCCTTCCAGATGCCTGAGATGTGGCTAACAACTGCTGATACCTCCTAATACCTCGGGGGTAGCCTGGTGTCTTGGCCCAATCTTCAGCAATTCCCTCTATTCCTCACCTCTCCAAACCCCACAACCACTTATGGCCAAGACATTTAAACAGGGCCCTGCAACACTTTGTTCAGGATGAGCATAGGCCATGATCTGGAGGGTATGAAATGTAACGACCCAGCCTGAGTGTTATTTGGCATTTTGGATCCTTTGGGATGGGCCAAACCATCCTGTGGCCTCATGGAGCCTGACCAGCTCCTTGCATGAGGCTGCCCCACTTAGAAAAGAAATTAGCACCATTCACTGAGATATATAGCCTCGTTGCTTTTGGTGACACTGGACCTGATTTCCTCTAGCCCTTCTTTGAGGTGAATGGACACTGAGTGCTTAATGTGTGCCTGACATTGTGCCAAAATGTAGCATGCATTATCTTACTATTCAGGTTATCCACAGGTGATCAGTACTAGTTATTATTCCCATTTTCTGAACCTCAAAAAGGAACGTGTCTTACCTAAGTTCATATGGATAATACTTGTCAAAACTGGAATATGATCCCAGTTCTGGCTGCTCCTAGAGCTTATGCTCTCAACCAGCACATAAGGGGAAGTGCTGAGGGGACCCTGAAGAGCCAGTATCCCTATAAGCAACATCAGCAGCCCATATACTGAAGTCACGCAAATAGACATGCCTCTTAAACAAAATGATATGCTCCTCTGCAAACCAGCTTTGACACAGATCTGCCATGCCACCACCCCTCCTAACCAGATCGCCACCTCTAAGCCCCAAGCCCTACCCAGGAAGAAATTCTGGGGGTGCCCCTAGGGTCATCAATGCCACAATGCCCCCTGCAAGATGGAGCTGCGAGCTCTCTGGATCTGTGAGGCCCAAATGCTCTCCACCTACCCATCAGCCTTCCCAGGCAGGGCTGTGCCAAGGAGTGAACAAAAGCTCCATTCACCATGACCCTCTCCCCGCCCCCACCATGCCCTGCTTCCCTCCTCGCCTTGCTTCCCTCCTCAGCCACCTGCCCTGGGAGTCCCAGCCAGTTTCTCAGTCTGCTCTGAGGGCTTGACCCAGCCATCAGCCTCCTCATCCCCAGGCCATCCTGGAAGAGAGGGCCTCAGTGTCCAGGGCTGGGGAGACACTCTGCAACAACTGATGCCATGCAGCAGATGCCATGACCTGTCTAGGCCTCTCGGGCAGCTGACCCGGGCATCCCCGAGGGCTGGGCCCCCTCACTGTGGCGTCAGCCACGGCCTCCTGCAGGTTGGCACACTGCCCTCAGCAAAGAACAATAACATGTTATGGTCTGCAAGTCCTCAGGTACAACATGGCTCCATTGTTCTGAGTCTGGAAAATGATCTCACTCACCCTGAGAACCAAGGTTCGCCCCAGTCCTTCAGTGAAGTGGGGCCCTCCTTTGCCCAGGAATGCACAGTAGCTTCCTATTGGCCTTATCCTCAACAATGTGTTCTTCTGGGACCCCTTCCTCATCATCCCTCCTACTATCTATGATAGGCAGAATAATGGCCCCCAAAGATGTCCCCATCTTAATCCCCAGGAACTGTACATCTGTTATGTTACATGGCAAAGGGAGATTAAGGCTGAAGATAGTATGAAGGTTGCTAACCACCTGACCTTAAAATAGGAAGATTATTCTGAATTATCTGGGTGGGCCTAATACAATCCCAAGGGTCCTTAAATGTGGAAGAGGGAAGCAGGAGATTGGAGTGACACTGTCTGGGGTGAACTTGATTCCCTGTTGCTGGCTGTGATGAAGGGAGGAGGGCAATGAGCCAGGGAATGCAGGCAACTTCTAGAAGCTGGATATGCAGGGAAGCAGACTCTATCCCAGGGTATCCAGGGGAAGTCAGCGCTGCCAGCACCTTGATTTTTGCCCAGAGAGACTCTGACCTCCAGATCCATCACATCTTAAATATGTGCCGTCTTACCAGAGTTTAGGGTAACTTTATTACAGCAAGAACAAGAAACCATGTCTAGACACATCATCTCTATCTAGATTCCGCTGCGGCCAAGGGAGCCTTCTCTTTCTCCGCAACACTCAGGAGACCCTCTTTCACCTTCCCGGTCTCCTCCCCTGGCCCTGCCTCCCAGCCTTGCCTGCCCTTCCTTCATTGTGAATTCTGCTCCTGGAAGCTCCCTCCAAAAGGTGGCCTCCTCCTGAAGACCGCTTTTCATCTCACTTACTTGCCCACTCCACAGACCTCGCTGACCACCACTGTGTAGCTGCAGGCATTGGATTAGGTCTATGGAACAAGTGAGCAGGCAGCCTTCACTATCTGCTGGGAAATCCGCCAGGATCCTCTGCGGGACGTGCGCTTTACTGCCCCAGGGCTCTCTATGCATTTGAGGGTTTTGTCCACTCAGATCGAGAGCTCACTGTGGATTGGGGCCCTGAGTCCACCTTCCTCAGTACCGACTTTCCCTCCTCATCCCTCCACATTCCCTTGCCCCGAGGCTCAGCAGGAGCTGTGCCCTGTGCTGACTGCCAGGCTCAGGTGCTCACTCTCTGGCTGAGGGGAAGAAGAACTGGGGCTGGAATTACACCCACCCTTTGGCTACTCTTTGATAGCAGTGAGCCCTCAAATCCATGGCTGCTCCACCCTGTGGTCTGGTGAAGCACACCCCACCTTCCCAGCCTTCTGGTTTCTGGAGGGGATTGGTCTGCCAGCAGCTCAGTGGCCTCATTTCCCAGGCAACTGGCTCCGCCTATTGCTGCTTTTGTCCACTTTTGGTTCTTCTCCCATCCATGGCTGCTAGATACAGGTTCTCACTCTGGAAAGGCCAAGGAAGGCAAGATGGCAGCTTGCAGGGAAGAGTCTGGTTGGTGAGGCATGTGTCTGTCCTAGAATATGACACCATAACTGGGATTTCTCTGAGGTCATTGCCCTGGCAGACAAATGTAGACATTTCCTGAGAGGCCCAGCTCCTGTGGGGAGGCAGTGGAAACCAGCCAGATGCACACCTTCCCTCCAGATAGTCCCAGAGGGCTCAGTCTGAAAGAAATGGACTCTGTCTGTCTTCCCAAGGCCCCATAGCCTTCTTAGTTGGCAGAGAACTGTGGCGCCTTTTGTGTAGAATCTTGACAGAGTCTACTCATTGAAGAGAAGAGGGGCATGCCAGATAGGCTTATCTCATTATGACCTCAGCAGGGAGCACAATCTAAAGACAAAGGATTTGCTCTGAAAATCTGAAAACAGCTTTGGCCTGCTCAGGAATTCTGTCCTGCACTGCACCCTACACCCTCTCTACTCCCTCCAGGAAATGAGCATGGCGGGCCCCACTGCTGGGGGACAGCTCTAGATGAAAGTGGAAGGGACAGAGTAGACAAAACCTTGACTTTCTTCCCTGAGGAAGCCAATCCAACCTGGAAGTTCTAACCCCAAATCCTGGGGTTCATATTAGCAAATTGACCCCCACCTTGTGAGTCAGTGGGGCAGGTGCCTCCAAAGGCCTCCAGCACCATCGATTACCTGCTGCAGTCAGGTTCCAGAGCCCGGGCTAGCCTTGGGCTGGGCAGCAGGTTGGCCCCAGGCTTCCTTCCTATCCTAGGGGAAGGCCCCAGGTCTTCTCCCTTCCTTCTTTCCTTCCTTCCTTCCTTCCTTCCTTCCTTCCTTCCTTCCTTCCTTCCTTCCGGCTCAGGTCCAGCCTGCAGTTGTTTTCCATGGACATGAATCCTAAGATGACTGAGGCAGGCTCTGTTTCCAAAACCTTCCTGAGGGCTGAGAGCAGGAGCACATCAATCAGGCTTGAGTCTATACTCCCTGGTCCCATTCATCTTGCTCTGAAGCAGAATTGGCCTTCAACCAGCCTGGGAAGCATCTCTCATCAGGCACGTGGCTGGGCCCTAAGTGACACCAGCCGCCTGGTCGCAGACATGCTCCACCTGCCTCTGAAAGGCAGTGGCTGTGTCTCCCTTCCACCTCCCCTTCCTGTAGCGCCACAGTCGCACTGTGCTTGCTGGGAGGCACCAGAGAAATGGAGCTCACCACGCACGCACTAGACCCACAGTTCTCATGGCCAGCGTGTTCTTCCTCGCTGTGAGTTGAAATCTGCCTCCCTCTAACATCCACTTCCATGTCGTTGTTCTGCTCTGTGGAGTATCAGAGAAGAGGATCAGACCCTGACAGTTATTTACATGTTTGTGGGCATTTCTTGGTCTCCCTCCTCCAACTCCAAGGACACTGACTCCTAGGGAGAAGACGTGGTTAAATCCCAGGCTGCCTGCACCAGCAGCTTCCTGACCTAGATCCTCACAGCCCTCAGGAGTATCTGCAGCCCTTGCCACTAATGCAAGCCTAGTCTGGGATTGCTGGCCTCTCCAGCGGTGCCCCTTCAGCCCTCTTTCACATTTATATGACTCAAATATTTCCCAAGCTACGGTCATTCAAGGGCCACCATCAGAAGTTTGCCTGTATCCACAAACCACTTGTCCTGTTATTTTCTTTAATATGTATCCTGTTTAATTGGCTTACATATTTACGTAGTATATTTCTTTGATAAGGAAACTCTGTTAACTACTGACTTACATATCTTCTAATATACATCAAAATCATGCCATGACCATAACACAGGCTGTGTCATGCAACCTGAAGTGATTTTGTGTGCCTGCAGCAGCATACCCTTTCTGCCCAGGTAGCTTGGCTTTGCTGCATCTGCCCTGCCCTCTGCCCCTCCTCAAGCCTTGGCCCCAGAGTCTTTCTAACATAGCTCTGGGCTCCTCCTTTGTGTAAGTAGTTTTAGACATAGACCTTTCCTGTTTCCTGGGTCCCTGTTCATTCTCCAGCCTAGAAGGCCAAGCTTTTCCCTTACTCTCTTATCTCAGGCTTCTTCTCCCGCCGCACAAGGAACTGCCTCTGCAGCACTTAGGAGAGGGCTGGGTTGTGGAGCCAGGGTCCACACCTGGGCCGCCTTAAACCTCTGAGTGTCCAGCTATGTGCCTGGATGAACACACACCCCTGGCGCAGAGTCAGGGTGGCATGGGGGAATCTCTGTAATGACACCATCAAGGGGCTGGAAACCACAAATGAGCACTTGGAAAGTCGTACTGCAGCCCTTAGAGGGTGAGAGGGTGAATGTGGCAAACTGCAACTTCTGACCAGGCCGTCAAAACAACAGGGGCTGTGGGCGGTTCAGCCTGGGTGTGTTGGGGAAGGGGGAGAGGGCTGTGGTGCCCCACCCTACCCCACCCCACCTGTGATAGGTGCTGCCTACTGAGAGATGCTGGGAACCACTCTCGCCACCCTCTGGCAAGACCTGGGACAAATACCTGAAAAGCTTCTCACCCTTCTCACTTCTAGCGCACTTGGTTCCTCCCTCGGTCACGGAGCCCCTTACTTGGTTTTGACCATACCTGCAGTTCCTGCCCAGTCCCAACGGCTGACTCCAGCTTCACCCTTTTCCCTCTCAGACCCTTATTGTTGGCCCCACACAGAGTCCCCCTCTTCTCTGGAAGCCCTAAGGTCCCCTGCTACTCCAGGACTTGGTTCTGTGTCTTCAGGTGCTGGATCTGGGACATGAGAGGGAGGCAGTAAAATTTCTCTCTCCCTCGGTAGGAGAGAATATGGCTGGCCACTTCACCCTGGTGGCCCTAAGCATGTTTCATTGTCCCTCTGGCCCTAAATTTCCTTATTAATATAAATTGGTGTGTGTGGGGGGTGCTAATAGGATTGTTGAGTATTTAATAAGGAAATATCCTTAAAGAACATAGCTCATGGCCTGACACACAGGAAGCCATCAATGAACCATAGCGATGATCCCTATTCCCACCTTGAAGGTTTATCTTCGTGTTTGTTTCCCGTTCCCATCTCCTTGACGGGCTCTGCACCTCTCCTTTCCTATCCCATCCTCCTGTCCTTTGACACCGGAAGCTTGGCCTGGGTGCCTGGTTCTCCTCCAATTGGTGTCCCAAGTGTGGGCGCTGTCTCCAAAGTCCCCTTAGACTTGGTCAAGAGGGGCCCCTGCCTTGGGCCTTCCAGCTTCCCTTGTTCCACAGAGCAAGGAGTCTACAGGGCCACAGGGGCATGCTTGGGGTTAATTCTTGAGTCCCCAGTGAACCCCTAAAAATTACCCACAATTTCTAGGGTATGTATCTAATAATGGTAATAATTTATTGTTATAGCTAACATTTATTGAGGTCTTACTATGGACCTGGGATTTTATGTCTCAAACAAAATGATGCAAAGTATTTATTATTATTATTATTATTACTGTTATTGTTATTATTATCCTTGCTTCTACCGAAGCGAAAAGAGACACAAAAAGATTAAAGAACTTGCTTAATGTGGCAGCCCTGCTGGAGGCTGGGCCCGGAGCCAGGTCCCTGACCCATGCGAGGCATCACTCCCGCAGGATTGTCCTCACCATCATCATTGCCATTCTTGTTCCTGACTGTCAGGAGTTCCTGGTATTTTTCCACATGCTTCCCCTTCTCCATCCCTTTTGGTGATTTTCTGAACATTGTGCAATTGACAGTGTGGTCATATTCCCATCATGTAGATGAGGACCCTGAGGTACAAAGAGGTGGCATGGAAAATGCTGAGACAGGGCACAGATTTGATGCATTTCTCAGTAGTCTGAAGCAATTGAGAAAAGTAAGTGCAATGCAGTAAATCTTTCATGGGGCTAGCTTGACTTCATCTAAGGGGCTGAACTTAGTCTGAGAGAATATCCTTCCTACTGTTAAACTATCCTTTTCTTTTATGCAATTATGACAGTAGTGGGTGGTGATTGTTGCACTCTTAATGTCCAATTTTGGCAAAATAAAAGGCTGGCTCTCTGGAGCTCCAAAGCAACCCCAGCAGCTGATGTGAAATGCTGCTTGATGATCATGGACTCCCAACGTCCAACTCTAGTGGTCTGGAGGCTCTGGGGCTGGCTCAGGGCTCCTTCACTGCACATCTCTTCCAGCCAAAACATTTACCCAGGGACACCTATGCTGGTCACAAACATGAAGGATGCTCAAAGGTGGTGGCCCTGCCGCCTCCCGCTGAGTTGGGAAAATGCCTTCTATTACCCTGACCGTGGATTAAGGGGTCTCAGATCCAGAGAGCCCTGAGGCTGAGCTGGACTTGCCTGCGAGGATGTACAGAAGGAATGCCCCAGCCTTTCTGGCTTCAGAGGGTGCAGTGTCCCCACCAACTCTTTTCCAAACCTGCCTCAGCCTGCATGGGGCCCCTTTCCCTGGTACTCACTTTGTTTGCTTGAAGGAGAAAATCGAGAAAGAATCTTCCCTCTACCCTCCCTTGTCCCAGCCATCCCTAAAGCAGTCCGGTGTTATGATTCATCCACCTTTTATTTGCTTCAAGGATTTTCCATGGCAACTCAGAGGCCCCGCTCTTCCCATTTGGCTGGATTCCAAGACCATCAAAGATCTATTCAAACCAAAAAAAAAAAAAAAAAAAAAAAAATCAGGATTGAGTGAGGGCAGCTGGTTCCCATTTGGTTCAGCTGTGATCCTGAAGTTTCTGTGTTATGGTGTAGCCTTCATTTCTGGACCATCAGTGGATTTCTCTACCACTTTCACTAGCACCAGCCATGGGCTGCAATTGTACTCTAGTCAAGGACGGAGGGAACAAGAAATAGTTACGGCAGAAACCTGGGCTTGAAAATGCATCTCTCCTTGAGCTGGCACTGTGAGAAGGCCATGGCTGAATGAGGGGGCATTAGAGAGTGAACCTTGGGTCAGGCTGCGGGCCTGGGAAGGCCAAGGGTAGGGCCAGATGGGAAGACAGTCCTCATTGCTGGCCGTGGAGGGAGTGAGCTGTTGGGAGCAAGGGCCTGTGTGGCTGGAGGGTGGAGGTCAGATGTCAGGTAGAACTTTTCTAAAAAGGATGGGAGACATGAGGATGACCAGGATGGCTGTCTCCAGCCTGCTGGACCACCACACCAATGTCTGAAGAAAGGCCAGCGCCTGGAAGAGGCCACTTGCACAACAGGCTCTGTCTCCTCTCTGCCTCTCCAGACCTTTCTTGCTGGTCTCAAGTTTCATTCTGATGCTTCTGCTCCCAGTTTACTCAGCTCAGGATAAGCTGCCCATCCCAGTCTGCTCCAACCTCTCTCCCTCCAAAGTCACGCCCACCCTCCGCATCCCAGCTCCACCTCAGTCCACCACCTCCTGTGTCTCCCAACTCCTCCTTGTCCCCATTGCGTCCTGTGGGGCCCACACCTCCTCCACTGCTCTGGCCACCTCTGAACCAGGGCTTCAAGGAAAGCAAAAGTGGAACTGGGTCCTAGGCACTGTCCAGACACCCCCAACACTGACAGGATCCACCTCCACGGCCTGGAAGTGACAATGGGCCACAGCCTCTGCAGGCAGCCTGCAGTAGGAAAGCCCAAGGAAAAGGGACCCAGCCAGTGCCTGGGACCCAGAGACATCAGGCTTTGGCTGATGGAATATGACAGACGTACCAACAGAAAATGGGCAGGGAGCCTGCAGGGCATCATGGGAGGGTGAAAAAGTGCAGCCGCTGGAGAGGCAGGGGCACAGAGTTCCCATCCGGGGAGGCAGGGCAGTGGTGTGGAAAGAGTGTGGGTTATGGAGAGACAGACCTCACTGGATTCTGGCTCTGCAGCCCTGGGGTTAGTATGTCTCTGCCTTGGGAATAAGAACACCCATCTCAAAGGGATGACGCAGGAGCTGAGCCCAGCCTCCAGAGCCTGGCCCATGGAAGGTGCTCCATAAACATCAGCTTCCATTTCCCCTGCCTGGTACTCTGGGTTTGAAGTGCAGGACAGGCCATGGGGGCGAGGCTCTGCAGATGGAGAGAAGTAGTTGAGCAGTGGCCAAGGCTGGGAGGCCTCCACCACCTCGGCAGGACCCCCAGGTGCCATGGGGAACCTGCTGCTCTCCTCAGTCCATGAGGTGTCCTGAGGGTGCCAACCTCCGTGTCTACAGCCAGCTTGACCCTCTGTGGGGTCTGATAGTTTCGCCTCTGTGCTGCTGTGTCTGGCTTGGCCTGCTGCAGGCACCCTCCAGCTGGGTGTCCCAAAGACCAGCTCCTGTCAGTGTCTGCAGGGAAAGCCTGGAGTCAGAACTGCAGGGAAACCCTGGAGTCAGAGGAGAGACAGGCCATCAGCTCCTGCTGAGTGCAAACAGGTGCCAGGCACATGCTGGGAATATGAAGGTGAAGGCAATCCAGTCTCTGGTGACTGACACTGGGAGAGATGCCAGAAAGGACCAGCAAGTCCTTTCTGTTGGAGTAACTGAAAGAGAGAAGGGCTCTCTCCCAAGCAGCACTGTCTGCACTTGAGGAAACAGACTCTACAGCAAACAAACTATGACTCTCCTCCTCTCCCATAGTCCTGCAACCACAGCCGCCTCTGCCTTTAGATACCTTCCTCACCCCGCCCCAGCCCTGCAGCCCTGCCCCAGGCTCCCTCTTGCACCAAGTGCTCCTGCTCAATGAAGCTGTCCAGTTGCTTGTAGTGCTGTCTTGGGCCAGTCTCTGTCCCCAGCCCAAGAGATGCTCCACCTTGGGATTGACTCACTGACATTTTGTTCCTGCTGGTAAACTAAACGGAGCATTTCCTGCTATATAGTACGGAGGCCACCCTCCATCAGGACACCCGGGTCTTGTGAAGAGTCCCTGCAGCACTAGTCCTCTTCCACATTTACCCTGTGATGGCCTCTTCCTGGAACCTTCCAGGTGGGAGAAGCAGGCAGGTGGCAGCACTGCCAAGGACGAACTCCTGTCCAGATTTGTGAGCCGGAGACCTGCACCCACTCTCCTCCCCGTGGCCCCCTAAAAGGCAGACAATACACAGGGTATCCTTGAGGTCTAGCCCAGGGTGGCTATAGATAGGCTGGGGCTCTGATTCTCAATTTTTTCATCTATATAATGGCCGTAACAACAGTCCTTCACTCCCAGAGCTGTTCTTAGGCAATGGGTATGAAAATGCTTTGTAAACTGTAAAGCAACAGATAGGCACCCATCAGAAGAAAAATATGTACTATTACTTTCTCCACTGGTTACTGTGGCGGACATTACTAATCAATCAAACCATTCTTTCCATCTGTATCTGGATGCTACCACAGCATCCCCCAAATCACAGTTTAGGCTGATGGCTCCCAGCTCTGGCTGCTCATTAGAACCCCTTTGCTGACTTTTAAAATATACCAGTCAGTGCTTAGGCCCTACTTCCAGTAGCCTTACTTAATTGGTTTGGAGTAGAGGCTTAGACATCAGTATTTTTCTAAGTTCCCGGGTTATTTTTCAGTCTGTGTAAACGACTAGTACTCTTGGCAGCCATAATCAAATTACCACACAGATTCACATGGTGGCCACCTTGCCTGCTAGGCATTGTCATTATTCCCTTTCCTCAGATCCCTCACTTGCTCCCAAAATTGTCCATCAAGCCCTGAGCTCTCATGCTGGAACCTGTCAAGCTGATAGCTCAGGCCCCTACCATGGGCCCCAGTGCTGGGTTTCTGAGTCTCCTGCAGGAGGCTCCAGTCTCCAGCACTTTGTTTTGTGGCTCTAGAAAACAGACTCAGAACCCAGGATAACCCTGCCCACTCAGGAGACCTCTGTGAGCCCTGGAGCATAAAGGGAATTCTTCCCTCCCTCCTCAAATCTGTGTGATAAACCAGCATCATCTAGAGAAGCCTCCACCTCCACATTTGGAATCTAGCCACTTCTTTTAGCCTCTCAACTGGAAAATTGTTTCTGCTATCCAACCTCGGTCCCTACTGTTGCAAAGGCAAGAGGCTAGCAAAGGCAGCGGGTGTGCATGGTGACTTCACCGAGGAAAGGGCAATGTCTGTGCCCACTACTGAACACACACACACACATGCATGCACACACACACATGCCTCACCTTATCAACCAAGCTTGCAAACATGTTGTTGAGCCTTATTCCACTTACCCACCTGCTAGATTGTGGTGCTGACAGGTTAATGACAGCCAGGAGTCTCCGGCTCCGACCACCTCCTGGGCAGGGGCTTTTGGGCCTTGCCCTAAGTCCCAGTTACTACTCTAAATGTCCTAGATATCGACTCAGATCATCTGTCCCTTCCTCTGGACCCTCTGTCTTCCTTTTCCATTATACTTGCTCTTCTTGCCCCAAATTCTCATCCTCTGATCCCTCTCTAGCCCAGCCCCAACCCCAGGCCTCCCTGTTCCTCCATGAAACTGAAACCCTCTTCCTTCCCCCAAATGACGTCATTAGTGTGGCTACCGTGAGACTAGATGGCTGCCTACTCACTACAAAGACATTGGTTTCCCACCCACCTGCAAATGCTCTGCACCTCCTACTCCTCCCCTGCCCACCCCAGACACAGAGCTGGCCTGGGGAGTCTGTGTGTTCACTCTCCTTACACCCCTTGCCAAGGCAGGACTGGCCATCACCATAGTGGTTCTGGGAGGTAGGATAAGAGTATGTCTGGGGCAGTGCCAATGCCACAGTCACTGAAATTCATAGCCCACCCCCACCCCATGGCGGGACCCCAGCTCGCTCCTCCGTACTCCAGCCCCGGCTTCTAAGACTTGTTACTTATCTTTCCATCAGAGAGGCCCAGAGTGTGGGACTCCTACCTGCTGACCCCTCAGGAGGCCAGGCCTCTGAGCAGAGAGGAAAGGGCCGGACAAATGCAAATACCTGTGCACTAAGCCCACCTTCCGATGAGGAAAGGTGCAGTCTCAGAAAGAGGCAAGGTCATGTCAGGAACACGACCATTTCTGTCACTGGACACAGTTTGTGCATGTCCATCTGCTGAAGCCTCCAGCCAATACATGCACACGCTTTCTGGGCTTCTCCTTTCCCCCCTCCCTGCCCCTTCTCCCAGACCATGCTCCACACCCCATTTGCCTCCTGAAAATTAACACAGACGTACAGGCTGCATGGGCAATACACAGTGATGTACTTGTGTGTGTGTGTGTCTGTGCTTCGTGCATTCATGAATGTACATGGTGTGCGCTCATGTGAGTGAATTGCGGTGCATGGGTGTATTTTGAATATTCAGAGACCAAGCCATCAGATTGTGCTGTTTATTGAGGATGCAACAGAGGAAGGCTGTTAAGAATAAAGGAAAAGTGAACAGTCCTGCTCTTCTCTGCTTCTGGGTGCAGGTGAGTGGAGAAAAAGGCCTTGAATTGCACTTGGTCCCACTCAGATCTGAGACTGAGCTAGATGTAGGGGTGGGGGCTGGGCCACTCTGGATTGTTTGTCCTTCAGTCCTCCTTTTCTTGAACCTAGAGCCAGCTCCTAGCACAGGCAGGAGCTATGCTAGGCCTCAGTGTGTGCAGGGCCTTGGGCAGAGACCCAGGGAGCACAGCAGAGTAGTTAGCAACTGAGCCAGAGGCGGGGTAGAGGAGGAAAGCTGGGAGCCAGGACCTGGGCTGGTGGTGTAGCCGGGGGA
The DNA here is from genome assembly GCF_001698545.2 of Rhinopithecus bieti. Classification (NCBI taxonomy): domain Eukaryota; kingdom Metazoa; phylum Chordata; class Mammalia; order Primates; family Cercopithecidae; genus Rhinopithecus; species Rhinopithecus bieti. The sequence continues at coordinate 931,273 of NW_016823424.1, read as the reverse complement.
CCGCAGCCAAGGAGTGAATACGGTGTGTGCAGGGAGGAATTTCACCAAGTTTGGTCATCCAGGCCTTCCCAGGCTCAGGAAGACACAGACTTGGAGAATCGGGTGGCCAAGGCCAGTGCCAGGTGTATGGGAGCAGGACCAGCAGTGTGGAGATGGAGCTGAGAGTGGGCTATGGGAAGTACAGTGTGGGATCCAGAGCCAGGTCATGGAATGAGGCAGGGCCCGGGGCAGTCTTCTCTACCGACTGGCTTTCTTGGAAGGGGCACTCAGGCTGGAACCCTTCCCCAGGGTGTCTTTGTAATCGCTGGCACTGCCCCGGCTCCTGCCCTCCCCACCTCTCACGCTGCACACTCCAGAGATGCAGCTGCTGCTGTTGGCCACGTAGCCGCCGCTGACCGTGCTGGGCCGGAAGCCATAGCCACTGCCGCCACTGGTGCTGCTGATGATGGCTGCAGGAGGAGCCGAAGCCAACACCCACTCAGGCAGAGAGCTAGGGAGGCCTCCTTTACCCAGGGCAGACAGGGCTCTTCTTGGAGGAATTGAGGGGGGAGGCGCACATCGCTCCCTCCCCCTGGGGAGAATGTACCAAAGACAGCTTCCCTTGTGCTCTGACCTTGGCTTGCTCGGCTTATACCCAGTCTGGCTGAGTCTTGCCCCATTAATGCTCAGTGGCCCAACTCCTTGATCCAGGTACCAATACCCCTATCTGTCCTCCTGGACACCCATCCACTGCCCTTTCTATTAGCCTTTTTGCTAAACTTTCCAGCCTCCAATCTTTCCCTCCTGCTAGCTGTCCCACAGCAGGCATCTTTCCCAAGCTCTGGTTTAACTCTTTTAGCCCCGCTAAGCAATGCAGTGATCTGACATGGCCAGCTTGACCTCTGAGATCCCTCATTCTCTCATTCCCTCAGCCCTCCCTACTTCCCTAGCCCAGGTCTGATTGCAGTTTGCAAACCTGACCCCCTAAGCCTCACACAGACCCATGCATCATTTTTCTGCCACATGACCCTTGTTTTCCCATGACAATAGCTTTCTCTTGCTGCCATCCCCTAGGAACAGAAAGTCGGAGGGATAAGAATGAAGGAGGCCTGGCCTGGGAGTCAGGAAAGCCGATTCTGGCCATGGCTCTGCCATCTGGCTTTGTGATCTCAGGCAAAACTTTTCCCTCTCTGGTTCTTAGATCCCTCATCTACACACACAGGGTATCACTAAGGTCCTTTCCAGTCTGCAGATTTTACAGTTTTAGGTCAAACCATACAAATACTTACAGATGCTGACAGGGGAGGGAAATTCTCCTGACATCCTGTTAAGGAGAGAAATAAAATAAGAGAGAGAAGTCATTCAGCTCACAGTCTCTTCAAAGCTACTGCTGTCCCCAGCCTGATGTGGGTTTTTGAACCCAACAGGCACCTGTTGAAATTCCAAAGTTTCTTTGATATAAATAGACCCTGAGAAGTTTTGGAGACTACCGCCGAATCTTTGGGGTAACCAGACAGTTAGACAACAGTTTACAAGAGGTGCACACATGGGGGCAGTGTATCTGCCTCCCATGTGTCAAGTCCACACACCAGCCTGCCCATCCCTGTAGAGCCCTGGGGAAGCTGGGGTGGCGGCCCCAGCACACCCTCAACAAGCCCATGTTGCACATGGACAGATGAAGAAGAGAGAACAAGAACGCTTAATAGAGTAATGGGTTTTTGCAGGGAGCAGGGTTGTGGATATTTCTAGTATGCCCGGGAAGAATGAGCAAATCTGTGTAGCTTACCGCATAGCACAGTGCCTAAGCAAGCTCTCACAGTCTATTATGAGTGGATACTCATGTCCACTCGTGGTAGTATTATTACTATCGTTATTTCTATCCTCATCACCCCACCACTTCCTAAGAACTCGTGTCTTCTGGATTGAGATGTGTTAGGGTTTCTCCTTTGGGTCTTCCCAAACCCCTGGGGTCCTCCTGCCTGGGCACGCCCCACCCACCTGCACTCCTCGCTCTCCAGCAGCTTGCGGTAGGTGGCGATCTCCATGTCCAGGGCCAGCTTCAGGCTCATGAGCTCCTGGTACTCGCGCAGCATCCGCGCCAGCTCCTCCTTGGCCTGGTGCAGGGCGCCCTCCAGCTCGTCCAGCTTGGCCCGGGCATCCTTCAGGGCATTGTCTCCCCGCTGCTCAGCATCAGCAATGGCCGTCTCCAGGTTGGAAGCCTAAGGAAGGAATTGGTGAGGTCGAAAAACTGGGAGGAGCCACTGCGGCTATCCATATCCAAATCCCTCTGGGTCCTTAGAGAGAGGCCCGTCTCCACCCTACACACCACCACACTTCTTTTGCAGCCAGAGCCCGTTCTGGGGCTGGCGCATCCCTCCTTAGCTGTAGCCCCATTCCCTGTGTTGGATGTGTGGGTGATGGAAATCATGCAGCCCTGCCCTCCTGAGCGCCACTTTAGTTCAGCATAAAGACATTTATTCAGCCATATTGTACCAAGGGCACAAAATGAATGACAGTAATGCTCTTGAGTTGTTTAGGTCAGGGAGGAGAGATGGTTGAATACACTGTGTTGGCAGACGCAAGGGCAGCAGCTGCCCAGGAGCATGGCACCACAGATGAGGGGGACAAGGAAGGGCATACCTCAGGAGCAACTATTATTTGCCAAGCACTTAGTGTATGCCAGCACCATGCTCAATACTGTACATACCATTGACATAAGTTAGCTCATTTAGTCCTTACAACACCTTGTGACGTGAGCAGAAGTAACCTGTCCAAGGTCACGAAGCAACTAAGTGTTAAAGCCCACAAGAGAATAGAAGGAGCACTGGACTAGGAGTCAGGAGACCTTGATTCAGATCACAGCTCTGCCACTTACCAGCTGTGTAACCCCCTTATCCTCTCTGAGCCTCAGTTTCCTCATCTGTAACAACAGCGAGGGCAACTGTTGCCTCTCAGGGTCTTGGTGAGGATGAAGTGTGGTCCAAGAATAGGTGCCGCTGCCATTGTTATCATATATGTACATCTTGTGCCTCACCTACAAGCCGAGGCTATATCCTATATTCCTGGGAGCAGTCCCTAGCCAGTCCTTAACAAGGCACCTTAATGGGTGCTCCTTGAGCCCATTTCTCCATCTCGGTCATTAACTCCACAGATGTTTATCAAGCTGCGACTATGTGCCAGGCACTGTGCTAGATGCTGGGGAAACAGGGCACAAAGCGGCCAGCTCCCTGCCCCCTTTCAGTCTAGTGGCAGTGTCAGTAATAACAGGAAGTGTGACAAGTACGGGGAAGCACAGGTGCAAGGAAGGCACATCGCTGGGGGGAGGTCCTAGCCCAGTGCCGAGGAGGCTTCCTAAGGAGGGGCTTCGAGGCCGAGGTCCTTGGAGTGAGTCAGAGATCAGTAGCCCCCAGGGACGTCCTGCTCCAGGTGTTTGAGGCAGTGACCTCACTGGTCTCCTCTCTTCTCCCAGGCAGCAATCTGGGAAGCCGATGTTCTCAGCAGCTCATCTCCCCTCCACTCATGCTTCCCTGCACTTGACCACAGGCCAAGGCCAAGGTGCTCTCACCTGCTTCTTCACATTCTCGATCTCTGAACGGATTCTCTGGATAAGCCGAGTGAGCTCCGAGATTTCATTCTTGGTGTTTTTGAGGTCGTCCCCATGCCGGCCAGCTGCCAGCTGCAGCTCCTGGAACTGGGGACCCCAAAGTGCAGAGTCATGAATGTGTCGTGGGAGTGCATGTATCTCGGGGTCAGAACACAGCAGACACTTACCGGGACACTGCCTCTATTCTGGGCATGATCTGTCCCCGTCTGCTGCCTGCTGGCATCACCCTCCCTGGCCCCGCCTCAGCCCAGCTCACCTTGGTCTGGTACAGGGCCTCAGCCTCGGCCTTGCTCTTCAAGGCGATCTCCTCATACTGGGCGCGCACCTCGTCGATGATGCTGTCCAGGTCCAAGTTCCGGTTGTTGTCCATGGACAGGATGACGGACATGTCACTGATGTGGGACTGGATCTGAGTGATTTCCTGCAGGGGACATAGGGATGGTCTCTCAGCTCAACCACTGTCAGAGGCCAACCACCTCCCTCACACAAGATGAGCAAATTCTGGTGATGCCATCTTGGAGGCTGGAACCCAGGGCTGTTGCCTTCCAGGGTTGTTTGCTTTGCAGCAAAGTAAGTTCCCTGCTGGGCCCAGACAGATTCCCACTGCCATGTAGCAAGGGCCTGGCCCATTCCCTTCCCGCTCAGAGGGTGGAGACTGAGGAGACTTGCAAGGCTGATGCAGGAGATGGATGGCTAACTGAGGGGTCTCACTGAGGGCTGGGGCCTCCATGTCTCCCGCAGCCCCTAGAATAGAGTTTAACCCACCAGCCTTCCCCAGATGAACCGAGTGGACAGACAGACTTACGGCTTCAAAGAGACACCTGAAGAACTTGATCTCCTGGTCCATGGATTCCACCTTGGCCTGCAGCTCCACCTTATTGGCGTAAGCCGCATCCACATCCTGAAAGATGCCCCGCCATCCCCGTCACTGCCGGTACAGCCAAGAAGGCAGCAGCCACCCCTGCCTGGCTCCCTGCGTGAGGAAGGAGTCACTCTCTTCTCTTTACCTTGCCTTGGGAAAGGAGATAAAGGAGCAAAGGCCCAGCCCCACCCCACCCCACTCTGGGAATCTGAAGTGCCTGTGGTGGCTGAGCCGGGTCCCAGGGCTGCAGGGGAGCCCCTGAGTCTTGTCCTCTGTATTCTTCTCTGTGTTCGAACCACAGCCCCATTGGACATGCAGTCAGGCGTCCTCTCACTGGCACTCTCCCTGTCTTTTCATTCTTTTTTCTGGATAGTCTTTCATCAAGCTTTTCTCTGCCTTCACCTCACTCTTCCTGAATCAGTTTACCTCAAGGGGGGCTAACAGAGCACCTTAGCTGGCTCCATTCCTCCAGGTCCCAGGCCAGCCCCCAGGATTCAGGGCCTGCCTTCCTCTCACCTTCTTGAGCAGCACAAACTCGTTCTCTGCTGCTGTCCGCTTGTTGATTTCCTCCTCATACCTGTGGGAATGCGAGGGCCCATTGGTTAATATCTCTCACTAAAAGCTCTTGCTTGCACAGGGCAGAGTTTGAGCAAGGAGCAGCATATCCATCAGAAGATACAGGTGCTGGGGGCCGCAGAGTACTGGGCAGGGGTGAGTTGAGGAAGGCTTCCTGGAGGAGGGAACATGCTAACCAGTTTGGAAGAATGAGACTGTTGAAGATCCAACTTGGCAAATGAGGAAGGAGCACATGGAGCAAATGCCCTGTGGAACTTTCAGAGGAAGCAAGATGTGAACTGCCCTCCCCAAATTTGAGTACAATTTTGCAAAGGACAAAGTGCTTCAACCTGCATTTTCTCAGTTACCCCTGAGAGCAGTCTTGGAACCAGATGCACTTAACCCTCCTCTTACATGGGAGAGGAACGTGAATGGTTTCCCCAAACAGTCCCTAAACTCAGAGCCAGAGATAACCCTCTGCCCACTGCCCAGCTCACTGGGCATTTGTCCTAAGAGTCAGGCCAGAGGCTGGAGGAGCAGAGAGCGAGTGCCAGAGTTTTGTTGGGGTGATTCTGCTTGGTATGACCAAGAACAATGCCCCCCACCGACCTCCAAAATGTTTAAGCTGGGGTGACTGCCAGCGGTCCCTCAGAAGGACAGCAGCAGTTGTCCAGTTACAGGGGGTCTCCCCCTGCTCACCTCTTCTTGTAGTCCTCCACTACGTCCCGCACATTCCTCAGCTCTGAGTCCAGCCTCACCCTGTCCCCGGACAGCGTTTCCAGCTGCTTCCGCAGGTTGCTGATGTAGCCCTCGAGAATGGGCTCTAGGTTGTTCTTGCAGTTGTTCAGGTCCAGCTGCTGCAGCAGCTCCCACTTAGTCTCCAGCACCTGGTTCTGCTGCTCCAGGAACCGCACCTGGAACCCAAATCCCGGAAACTGCTGAACCCCTGTGGTAATAGTCACACGTGTCTCTCACAGGGCATTGTGCAAAGCCTCTATCTGCATTTTCTCCTCGCTAGAGCTGAAGGAGGTGGACAAATCATTACTCTCTGCCGCAAAGAAAAAAATGAGATGCAAAGCAACTTAGCTTCTTTCCAAGGCCCAACAGTTTAAGAAGCAGTGGAGCCCGGAACTGAACCTAGACACGTGTCCCTGTAACCCGTGCATCCAATCACCCAGCACCCACCATGGCCGCACCAACTCAGGGCATGGCTGTGGTTGAAAATACCAGCAGAGAAGCCAGGATGGGTCCATCATTCTGGACAGATTGACCATCCTGAAGAACAAAGTCTGCTCTTCATTTCAGGGCATATCAGAGCTCACTAAGGCTTGGGCCAAGGGCTTCTAGGGATTTTAAATGCCTGGAGCAGGCACCAGCTTCATCTTTGCTTATAGCCTCTCCTCTCCCTCGTTGGTCCTGCTCCCCAGAATGATCTCTACAACGAGCACGACACATGGAACACGATGGACAGATGGAGCTCCTGATCCCATTGCAGCCCCTCACTGAGCCAGGAAACCGACCAGAAGGAGTGGTCCATACACACCTCTTGTTTGGTTTTTGGGGATGGGGAGCACAGTTTTTTAAAATGTGACTTCCCTTAAGCTACATGAGCACAGCTACTGCTCGAATAAGGTTGTCTTCCTCCAAATCAGAAACACAAGACATGGGAAAACTATCTAAGAAACAGTGTTGAGATGGAATTATTCCCTGAAAATTTGTCTCTAGCCCATCATCCAGCATTTGGTCTGGTTTAATCAGTCCTGAATTTTCATGTGATCTACAAAGCTGAGCATTAACCACAGAGTAAACCCTGCATCTGAGACACCACAATACACACCTGCACTACTGAACACATCTGGATGCCAAAAGGATTTACCCGTCTTCTCTGGCTGCCTGAGGTTAAGGGACTGAGCTCTGGAGACTGAAATAATTTGGGAACTGTCCAAGCCTTTCAGCCTCCTTCCCCTCCCTCTGGGCAGACCATCTTTATAAATAAGATGTGACTGTCCTCATGTTCATCTTTCTTCCCATGTCTCCAGACTTTATCCCTCAAGGTTTTGACCACCTGAGCCAAGAATCAGTCCACTCCCATCCCCCAGACCCCAACTCAGAACACTTTGATCTTCCAGATATGAAAAGGCTTAGAAGAATAAGAAGCCACAGAGCCAGTCCTAGCCCCTGAGGCTGAGCCGCGGGCAGCAGGGACTCCTCCAGGCAGGAAGTCTGAGCTGCAGGAGCTAGCTAAGATCTGATGGCCACATGACCGTCTCACCCATAGGCTTTGTCCCGGGTTGACCAGTCCTTAGTGCCTGACTGTCACAGAGCCAACACACCCCTCCAGTCTCCTCCTCTGGGTCTGGAGGCAAAAGGTTGAGGGTCCAGCCTCACCCTTCCCTTTCCCCAAATGACCTTGGGAATGCCATTTACCTACATGCCTTCAGTGACTCATACAATAGGGATAATTATTTATTCTCTGCCAGAAGTCGGGGGCCTATCTGGACTGTATTATCTCTTCAGGTCTCTAGACACCTTTGATTCCTCCCCGAAGCATCCCTCCTCCACCTTCTGGAGATAAGAAATGAGAGTCACAATCACAATCATTTTTGTAGTACTTAGTGTGTGTCAGGCTTATGACAAGATCTTCACCTGCATTTTCTTTTACAAGCCTGACAACAACCCCAAGACAGGGGTTATTATCCCCATTTTAGAGATGAGGAGATGGAGACACAGACAGGCAAATAACCTTCCCAGAGCCACGCAACTGGCCAGTGGTGATGCAAGAGCACTGTGGAGTCCCCTTCCCCAGTGCCCTCTTCTGCCTCTCAAGAAAGTCTTCAACTGACTGGAGCAAATGCCCACAGCAGACATCCATGAATCAGAGGGCTTGAAGTGGCCCCTTCCTGCTGCTCCTGATCCGCTGGGCAAGTGACTAATGGGCAGGACAGCGTGCCAGGGGAGGACAGGCTTCCCTGCTTACTCTGGGTGAGACTGTCTCTCACAGGCCTTTTCTGCACACGGCCTGCAGGCCCAGCAATGGCACCAAGCTAGCCCCCAAGAGGAAGGACCACATCTCCTGCTGGGAGCCCTGAGAAGCCTCTGCCAGTGGAAATTGACCTGCCTCTGTTTTCTCTCTGGAAAGACAACACAGAGAACCTTATACTGGTCACCCTGTTGATGGGTTGTGCCTACCTTGTCCACAGTAAAGGCCTCCTCACATTTAACCTCAATCTCTCCTTCTGTAACAAAACCTTACGTTCCAAGAAGAGAAGAGGAAGGCTGTTCACAGGTTCCCCAGGTCCTGGAAGACCCACCTTGTCGATGAAGGAGGCGAACTTGTTGTTCAGAGCCTTGATCTGCTCTCGCTCCTGGGCACGCACTTTCTGGATCTCGGGGTCCAGCTCCACGTTGAGGGGGGCCAGGAGGCTCTCATTGACGGTAACCTGGTGGATGCCTCCAGGTGGGCATACAGTTGGGCACACAGGCCCCAGGGCCACACTGCCAAACATGCTGCCAGCAAAGCCGCTGGCCCGGCCCCGGCCAAATCCATAGCCTCCACTCTTCCCACTGCCACTGGCCACATTGAGGGAGATGCTCCGGGCTCCCCCCAGGTTGTAGAGGCTCCGACTGCCAAAGCCCCCACTGAGCCCTTTGCTCCCTGCCCGGAAGGAGGATGAGCTGCCCCCCGAGAGCACAGCCGAGCAACCACTGAAGCCCCCCTTGGTGGCAGCTCCTGACTTGCAGGTGAATTGGCGGCTCATGTTGCTGTTGGAGACAAAGCTTAGATGCAGGAGGGAGGAAGGCAAAATCCCAAAAGGTTCGCTAGTTGTAGTGAGGACTGTCAGGTGCCTTTATATGTGCTTGGCACTGGGGCTTGTGGATGGGCAGTCAAGAGCTTAATTCATGGGTTTGGCTTGCCTGGGAGCAAGAAGTCATTTTCTCTATGCTGAGCTAGAGATCAAGCCCTCCCCACCTCTGAAACAACATTTAACCTTCAAATTGCTGGGCTTGCAAGCTTTGCTCATGTAATTTGGGTCTTATCTAATTAACCTGCTGTTATAGAGTAATTTGCCCCAGGCCCCAGCCTCTCCAGGGGGATGTCACTGGCACTGCGCCATCCCTATCCTGATTAATCTTCTCTGGGTTGTTGGCTTCCTCCTGGGGATACAGCAGATGAAGACAGGGTGAGCTTTCGTGGACCGTTCAGGACACTGGGTATAGGACCAGGGCCTCCAACTGTTGTTCTCCTCCTTCCTGGAAAGAGACTGATCATTCAGGCATCACCTCTCCCCAGGCCTCCTGGAAATATAACCCATAGAGGGCAGCTACTCTCACTTATGGGGTATTAGGAGGTGGAGTGACACTCTCCCTAGCATGGGACAGGAGCAGCCCAGGCCAGAGCCAGCCATGGGCACTATCCTCACTTCACCCCTCTCAAACACCCATAATAAAGCAGGCTGGAGGCTTCAAACACTGGAGAAAATGAGGAGGAGAAAAGCAAGATGGAGTTGGGGCAGGTGGCTGAGAAATTCAGGGACTCGACTGGAAGGAGGTACAGAGAAGAAAAAGAGAGAGGCTGGCCCATGGCCTGGAGGGTTGCAGAGATTCCCGGGTGGTCCGTTTCATCATTTCTGTCTCTCTTCCAATGTGTATCTGCTAATAAGACTAGGAACAACTTGAGGACAGTCATCATCTATTAGAGTTCAAATAAAGAAGCTGTTATCAACATGAAACTTAACTCCTATTGCATCTCTCCAGGCCCAAGTGGGCCAAGAACAAGGCTGGCTGAGCCCTCCACAGGAGTGCAAGCCTCCAGGCAAGCTCAGGCCAGAAAGACCCAATGGGGTGACCCAGTAAGCATGATGTCATTCTACTCCAAACAGTCCTTTGATGTCAGCCCCAGAGATGCTGCAGGCCCTGCATCCTAGTCACTGGCTCCCATGATGGGCCCCAGCTACTCCCATGATCTCCGTTGCCACTGCAGCCCTATTCAACCCAAGGCAGCTCTGTCCCTGAAGATCACTCTTGCCCAGAGATCCCTGCTGGAGCCCCATGGGTGAGCTGCAGCTCTTGGCTGGGTGGGGCACTGGGGGGAAGAAAATCTGGAGACAGGCTGGTTTGGGGCTCTCTCTCACATTGTTTAGGGGAAGAGCCTGGACTCCAGTCCCTCCCACTCCTCTGCATTCCTTCCTCTACTCTTGCCCCTGCCATTTTGTCTTCTTCATTCTTACTAAAACCACCAGAAGTTTTCTATCCTTCCTTTCTGTCTTTCTCACCTTCCCTCCTCATCCCTCTCCATCCCTCCTCATCCCTCCCATCCATCTTCCCTCCGTTCTTCCCTCTCAGCCTTTCGCCATCTCTTGTTTTGTCACTTCCCTATCCTGCTCTCCTCCAGGAGGTCTTCCTGCACCCACACTGGCCAGGTCTGAGCTCTCCTCACCTCCTTCCGCTCTGAACACATCCTTAGCACGTGCTGGAGGGGCTGCAACTCTGTGACAGCTTCCATGGGGCTCCTCTGAAGCCATGTCACATGTCATCTTAGTTTTTCTTTGTAAGGCTAGTAAAGTCTTCTCCAGATTAGAGACCACTTAGTGTACTCTGAGTTGGAGCAGGGACCCCCTCTTAGGGGCCTGCAGGTCCCCTCAAGCATGGAAATAAAGGAAAACCTTGAGTTCCTTCAGGGGAAATTCTGGGCACCTTGCTAGCCTGGAGAAATAAATAAGCAACTTGATAAGCAAGAAAGTAACAGTAACCCAAAACAACAGCCACGAAAGCTAGAATCGTGGGATGTTTGGTTCCAATAGAAACTAAAGACAGCATCTTAACATATGTCCCTGAGTTGTTTGTCAGAAACCCAAACCCCACCAATAGGGACGCCTGGGCGCATAGACCTCAGATAAAGGGACACCGGGCACTAAGGTCTGACCACCACTCTTTGTTCTAAATTTCTTTCCAAGGGAACTGGAGACTGTCACACTCACAAACCAGAGGTAACATTCTGTTCTACTGACCCCAAATTTTTAAACAAAGTTTCTCTTCCTTAACAAATTGCAAATTGGAAAATCTTTGAATCTATTTATGATCTGACCTGTAAGCTCCCACTTAAAAACATCCTGACCAAACACCGCATGTCCTCACTCATAAGTGGGAGTTGAACATTGAGAACACATGGACACAGAGAGGGGAACAACACACACCAGGCCTGTTGGGGGATGAGGGGTGATGGGAGGGAACTTAGAGGATGGGTCAATAGGTGCAGCAAACCACCATGGCACACGTGTACCTGTGGAACAAACCTGCACGTTCTGTACAGGTATCCTATTTTTTTTTTTAGAAGAAATAAAGAAAAAAAAAAAAAGACATCCTGCCTTTTTAGGCCAAAGTCAATGCGTAGCCTTCATGTATTGAGTTTTGCCTGCAACTTCTGCTCTGCTGATATTTACCCCGCCTTTAAAGCCTCTGATCTTCAAGCCATCGGGGAGATTGAGACTTCAGCATTAGCTGCCTGGTCGTTCTTGCTTGGTGCCCTGCAAATAAATGCCTTCCTTTCCACTGCTGCAAACCTTTGTGTAGATATCAACAATACTGGATGTCTCATGTCTAATGGCCAGTGTCTTCCTGGGCCGGGCAAGTGGACTCCAGTTTGGTTCTAGAATTCCTGCCTCCCTCCCACCCTTCCTTTCTTCCTTCGGTGGACTTCTACTGAGTGTCTGCTGTATGCTGGCACCATGCTCAGCACGGGGGACACAGGAGTTGGCAGTGTGCACTGAAGACTTGAAGGTTTTCTAGAGCTCTTGTGTGTGGTCCTTCATCTCTGGCTCTGCTGGCTGCATTTCTCAACATGCATGGCAGAGCCCTAGCCCAGCCTTCAGTGTCCCTGCTGCAGCTGCAGCCAACCTGACCCATCCCACAACCTCCTTCTTCGATGCTCCCTGCTCTGGCCAAGGACATCTCACCCACTGGCCCCACCTTCAACTACCTCCAAAATTTTTCCAAGTTATTCTTACTCAGCCTGGAACCCCTTCTCTCCCGATCTCCTCTGACCCCAATCCCACTGCTCTTCTGAACTCCTGCTTAAAACACTGGATTTTGCAGTCTCCCCTCCCCAGTGTCCCGACTCCTCTGTCCATTGACACCCATGTGCAGGTTGCTGTTTCCTAGGGCCTGGGTCCTGGGTCCTGGGGAGGGTCCCATGGCCACAGTCAATTCCTCCCTCTGTGCCTTCCCTGAGAGCCCAGGACCAGCCTCTAAACACCCCCTCCCAGGTACAGGAGAACCAATGAATAGCCCCTTGTTGGAGAAGCAACAAAACAGAGGAGAGTCAGGGCGTCTTTAGGGGGCTTCTAGCTGTGTGTCCACCTGGAGTGGCACCAGGTTGGAGACCAGGCTGCAGGGATCTGAATTCCACACCACCACTCAGCAGCACAGTTTGCTTGGTCTCGCTAAGCCTCAACTTCCCCAGCTGTAAACGGGAAATAAACTCCTGGTAGGATAGTTGTGATGATGACACATATTAATCCATGGAAAGTGCCTACTTTATAAAATACATAATAAATGTTATCAGCAACTAAAGCAGAGAGCTCAGTAGAATTGAGGAATTGGCCTATTCTCCCCTCTCTCGTTTCTCTCCTCTGGACCAGCACATTCCCATGCAGTGTCATCTGATGTTGGAGGAAAGGGAGGGAGTGGGGTTCCCACAGGCCCCAGGCTCAAAGAATCTGTCGACTCAGACCCTCCTTGATATTGGAAAATTCACCGTTAAAAATAAAAATAGTAGGCCGGGTGTGGTGGCTCATGCCTATATCTCAGCACTTTGGGAGGCCAAGGCAGGAGGATCACTTGAGGTCAGGAGTTCAAGACCAGCCTGGCCAACATGGCAGAACCCCATCTCTACTAAAAATATAAAAAAAGAAATAGCCAGGCATAGTGGCTCGTACCTGTAGTCCCAGCTACTCGGGAGGCTGAGGCAGGAGAGTGGCGTGAACCCAGGAGGGGGAGCTTGCAGTGAGCCAAGATCTAATCACTGCACTCTAACCTGGACGACAGAGTGAGACTTCATCTTGAAAAACATAAATAAATAAATAAATAAATAAATAAATAAATAAAACAGCCACCATCTAATAAGTGCTAGCCAAGTACAAAATTCAGTAGGAGGCACTTTACAAACATTATAGCAGATCTTTTGGAATTGATCCTTTCATCAAATATTTATTGAGCACCTACCAAGTGCTGAGGGGCCATAAAAAGTTTCCTGCCCTCAAAGGACTTAGTCTCTGGGTCCCTCCAAATGCCAACACCCCTGGGAGAAGCAGTTCATCAAACTATTAACAAGTGGTTAACACCTTAGCATGAATTAGTTAATCAGACACTGGCCATTAGGCATGAGACACCCAGTGTTTTTGATGAGGCCATTGATACAGAAGGAAGGAGAGTTGGGGACCTCCCACAGGAAGGGAGGGCCTAGGTGGGGCTCCTGAGGTGCCTGTGTTTTTCTGGAGGGAAAAACGGGGAGACTGAAGGAAACCAGGACAGGGCCACAGCTCACCAGGGGACAAAACCCCACTCCCCTAGTCCTGCTTTAACTGAGATCTGGGAAGATTTAGGGGTGGGAGGAGACAACACCCCTGCTTGGGGAGCCCTCTGGCCTAGTGGGGAGGCAGGATGTGAGCTGCCCATCTGACTCTGTCTTTCTTTCACACCCTCCATGGGAGGGGGTCCAGCTTTCCACATGAGAATTGAATTCTGAGCAATGTTTGGGCAGGCGTGGACATCTCTGGGCCAGTTATACCCATCTGTGAAACTGTCAGGGGAATGTGTCATATCAGAGGATCAAACCCCCAAGATACCAGGAACATCTGGCTTGGACATTCAGGAACAAATTAAATGGCTTGTTACGTTACATTTGTGTGGCCCTTGGTTTTATTGCCGCATGTTTTATTTGGCTTACATGTGTAATTTGTAGTTTTCTTTGTATTGTTGTTTCTGTGTCTGTGATGATAACAAGTTTGACACATTTGTGTGTGAGCCCACGGCTCTAATTTGTATCTTGTTCTTTCCTTTCAGCACTCTTGGGTCTGATAAGTCTGGAGAGAAGGCCTCCAAGAGTAAGGCAAGAAAACTAAGTACAATATAAGAGGGTAGTTGCTGGGCAAGTGGATACGGGAATGCATAGACGTGGGGACACTAAACCCTCAAGGGCTGCCTGGAGGACGGAGTTTGGATCCCAGTCTCTTAAAGGAAGAAGGCTTGGATGGACAGGCATGGGCGTGGAGGGCCCTGGGTGGCAGGAGGCAGGTCATTTGTGAGGAAAAGATCCACCAGGCTGGAGCAATTATGAATAAAGGACAACTTTGGGTGGGGGACTCTAGATGCCAGGCTGTGCACATGATGGGGCGAGTTATGGGGATCCGTTGAGGGCTGCTGAGCCAGAGAGGGCCTGAGCAATCCGTGTTCGAGGCAGCAGAATCCAGGTGCTATGTGGACAGGGTTGGTGGGGGTGGAGGGAGGCTGGAGGCACCGAGAGAGGGGCAGGTGGTTCTTTGAGCAAATAATTGTCTCCAAAGTTAGAGAGAATGAGCTGAGCTATTTGGATGACATCAGCCCAGGTTCTGCCAGCCCTCCTCAGCAGATGGACCCAGGAAATGAGCATGTCATCTATGTATCCCCCAGAAGTGCCCCTCCTGGCACCCCCTCATCTTCCAGTGGTTTCAGATGGGCAGGGCATTCAGCCCAAGCCAGCCGATGGAGCACAGTGCCGGGGGCCTGGCCACAACCCACCACTCATCAGGGGACAGGACAGCTGGTCAGCATTTTTGCAGCTGCCAAGGCTGTGGCTGTACCCACCCCAGAGGAGCTGGGATATAAAGGACAGGAGGGCTGTCCTGCCAGGCACGGCTCGCCTCCCATTCTGCTGTATTTCTGACAGAGAAGGGTCATCTGGGGCTGCCCCTCTCCTCATTTCCTCCTCACTCAGCTCCGTGGCTGGGAGCACCTCCTTTGAGCCATGCTCCAGCCCCACGCCAAGCCTCTGGTGAAGTGCATGGACTTGAGACTCTGAGGACCCAGGTCCCAGTCTTGTCTTGGCCACTCACGAACCATGTGACTGTGGGAAGGTCTCCTACCTTCCTAAGCCTCTGTTTTCACATCTCTAAAAATGGGGGTATCAACACCTGCTCCACCTACTCCCCAAGGTGGTTGGGAGGCACCTTGTCAATAAGAATAATGGTGACAATGATAATAATAGTAGTGGTTAACACATATACAATGTGAATGCTGTGAGGCATCCTCAGCGCTTCACATGTATTAATTCACATAATTCTCACAACAGCCCTATGAGGTAGGTACCATTATTGTCCCCACTTTACAGGTGAAGATGCTGAGACACAGGAAGTTAAGCAGCTTACTCAAGAGAGTAGCTCAACCAGGATTTTTTTTTTCTGTCGCCTAGGCGGAAGTGCAGTGGCACGATCTCAGTTCACTGCAACCTCTGCCTCCAAGGTTCAAGCGATTCTCCTGCCTCAGCCTCCCGAGTAGCTGGGGATTACAGGTGTGCGCCACCACACCCGGCTAATTTTTGTACTTTAGAAGAGATGGGGGTTTCACCATGTTGGCCAGGCTGGTCTCGAACTCTTGACCTCAAGTGATCCACCCACCTTGGCCTCCCAAAGTGCTAGGATTACAGGCATGAACCACCGAGCCCAACCCTCAACCAGGATTTGAGCCAGGGTTCAAAGCCAGGCAGGCTGGCTACAGTCTGTGTCCTTAGCCTCCACACCATCCTGGCTTTCTTGAGTGTAAATGTCTAGTGCCCCTGTGTGTCCTGTTCCCAGGTGAGCATGCCCACCTCTAACCCTCACCAGCTCTGGTCTCTGCTCTTTCCTGTCCCTCCGACACCTGAACCACAGTGTGAAATGCTGAGCTCATCACTTTCTATCCCTAATGTGCCCTCCCACTCGATGACTGCCCACATCCCCACTCACCCAGGTGCTCCCCACCCTCAAGAAGTCACCTACCGTCTCTTAAGGCAGTCGTTCTGCATCTATTGCCAAAGCATGGCCCAGGCTGACCCTCATCCTCTCCCCTCTGGAATTCTGGCTGCAGCCTCTTGGGTGATCCTCCCACCAGCCCACCCTATAAGCCCACGGTTTCCAGGATCGACATTTCACACACTCCTGTCTTCCTGTCACAACCCTCCAGCCAGCCACATCTGACCCCTCAGTCCCCTTTTCAGCCTTCTTTGCTCTTTTGGAGAAAATAGATGTGATTTCAGGACCTGGGTGAGGATGGGGTTGGGGATGCTTGTGAGGCCCTGGCATGTTTCTTACGGGCAGCTTCCTTTTTCCTGATGTCATGCTCTGGGCTATTCTCCCAGCCTCCTGCCTACCAAGGCAGGACATAGCTACTCCAAGAAGCCTCCCCTAAGCCCTCCCGAATTCCCCTGGTATCCACCCCTTCCCTGTCAAAGTCAGGCTGCACTTCCTGCCGCTCAGATTCTGGGTGCATCCCTCCACCCCAAAATGACCAAAGGCTCCAGGGCTTGATGCATGAACTGTGAGTGCTGCATGTCTTACCAGCTGATAGATATGTTCCAAGGCATATCAGAAGATGTGTGTGCACATCTGTATGTGAATGGCTGGCAGCAGAACAGGTGTCCAGCCATTATGAACATGGCTGTCCTGGCTGTCCATGGCTGACATCTCTGATTGGTCAGTGCCTGCTTGTACCAGCTGTTAAATGTTTTGCATCTTCCATAGACATCAGCTTTGTGAACCTACAGCCTCATGTCTATGCATGTGTACATGGGTTTCTGATGACAGTGCACCTGATAATTGCTCCCATCTTCTATTAGCTGTTGCTTTCAGACCCCTGAGTCTCTATTATTCTCCATTAGTGGTTTCTAAGAGGGAGCCGATTGTCCCTTTTTCATATATTTTCAATATATTCTTTTTCAATAATAGCTATGAGAGGAGGGAGCAATGCAGTGACTCCCAGCTGGTGACCAAGTGAGGGAATCAAATTCATTTACTCATTCATTTAACATCTCTGAGACCATGAAAGCAGGAGAAGTCATGACAGCTTAGACCTGAAAGAACATCCCTTCCCCAGGGCAGGAACATGGCCAAGGTGACTTTTCAAGGTCACAGAGGATGCATTTCAATGAGACTTTCTCTCCCAATGAACACAGATTACTCAGTTAAAGCCTCCTGCTATGCCAAGTTTGGAACCTACAGAGAATGTTTAGAAAAATCAGAAGATGGGAAGGTTAGAGGCAGAGGGAGAGGCATAGGAAGAAGCTGCAGGAAAGGGTGGATGAGGTCCCAGGAGACAGTGCACAGACACCGATTGCCATATTCTTTTGTGTTCCGTGATCCATTTGACATTTACTAATCAGACTCTCTGTGCCAAGCATTTGCCACATACCGGGATAGAGGAAGACACCAGCCTGCCTTTGAGAACTTCTCAGTCCAGCAGATAGATCTGCCATTGCAGATCCTTGTAGCTTTCATTAAATCCCAGGTGGAGAGAAGATTCCAGTAGTACCTGGGTTTTGTGCTCACTTGAGCTATGAACCAAGATAGTGAGTTTGGGAACTTAAGCAAGATTTTGAGTGTCCACTTAAAATCCTAATCCAAGAATCCAAGTCACTGTGCAGAGGCCATGACCCTGGCAAAGAAAAGAAATATTGCAGTTTGTTGGCCTCGCATGCTTCAGCTCAACAGGCATCAGCAAGGGCTGTGAGAGCCACTCAAGGGCACTGAGTTGCTCTTCATGACCAAAGTCTGAGACTCAGGTGGTTAGTTAAGCCAGCACTTAATTAGCCGAGAGAAAGCCAGTGGTTGCCCTCAGCTGGGTGGCGGCCAAGTGTCCAGAGACATAGTCAGCTCTTGGCCATCAAAAGTCCAGCTCCCCCAGGCTTGCCTTGGCCAGTCAAAACAAGGGTAAGTGGTGTCTGTCCCCCTGCTGGCCCTGGACAACTCTGTCTTTATGCCAGGCTGCGATTTGCCATGTGGTAGGGAAGGCTGAGAGCAAAGTCCAGGGATACCGTTTCTCTGGCTTTTTCTCTGCTGCACTCCCAAATTTTCTTTTATTTTTTATTGGGGTGAGATTCACATAACATAAAATTAACTATTTAAAGTGAGCAATTCAGTGGCATTTAGTATGTTCACAATGTTGTGCAACCATAACCTCTGTCTAGTTCTAAAACATTGTCATTACCCCAAAAGAAAGTCCTGTGCCCACTAGCACTCGCCCCATTTCCCCTTCCCCAACTCCTGCAACCACAAATTTGCATTCTATCTGTATGAATTTACCTATTCTAGACACTTCATGTAAATGGAAGTACATAATGTGTGGGGTTTTTTTGTTTGTTTGTTTGTCTTCTTTCCCTTAGCATAATGTTTTTGAGATTCATCCACATTGTGGAATATATCACTAAGTCATTCCTTTTTGTGGCTGAATGATATTCCATTGAAAGTATATACCACAATTTTTTTTTTCTTTCATTGATGGACTTTTGAGTTGTTTCCACATCTGGCTATGGTGAATAGTGCTGCTGTGAACATGCATGTGCATGTGTATGTTTGAACACCTGGTTTTAATTTTTTTTTTAATGAGACAGGGTCTTGTTCCGCCACCCAGGCTGGAGTGCAGTGGCACAATCACGGCTCACTGCAGCCCTGAACTCCCAGGCCCAGGTGATCCTCCCAGCTCAGCCTCCCAAGTAGCTGGCACCACAGGCATGCATCACCATGCCTAGCTTTTTTTTATTTAAGAGACAGGGTCTCCCTGTCTCCCTTGCCCTGGGTTGCCCAAGGGCAACCTCCCTTGCCCAGATTGATCTCAAACTCCTGGGTTCAAGCGGCCCTGCAGCCTCTGCCTCCCAAAGTGCTGGGATTACAGGGATGAGCCACTGGGCTCAGCCATGTTTTCAATTATTTTGGCTTTATATCTAGGAGTGGAATTGCTGGGTCATATGGCAAATCTGTTTAACTCTTTGAGGAATTGCCAAACTTTTCCACAGTGACTGAACCAGTTTACATTTCCAACAGCAATGTGTGAATGTTCAAATTTCTCCACAATCTCATGGCATTCATTATTTTCTGTTATTTTTATTATAAATCATCCTGGTGGGTATAAACTGGTGCCTAGTTATGGTTTTGGTTTACATTTCCCTGATGACTAATTATGTTGAGCATCTTTTCCTGTGCTTCTTGGCCATTGTGTATCTTCTAAAGTAAGTTTATTAAAATTACTTTCTCTTTTGTTAACTGAGTTGTTTGTTTTTTTATTGTTGAGTTGCAAGAGTACTTTATATATTCTGGATACTAGACCCTTATCAGCTCTATGATTTTCCAATATTTTCTTTCATTTGGTAGGTTGTCTTTTCACTTTCTTGATAATGTCCCTTACTGTAAAGAAGTTTTTAACTTTGAGGAAGTCCAATTTATCTAGTTTCTCTTGTGTTGCTTGTGCTTTGGGTGTCATATCTAAGAATTCATTGCCAAATCAAGGTCACAAAGATTTCCCTCTAAATTTTTTCTACGAGTTTTATGGTTTTAGCTCTTATATTTAAGTTGTTGATTCACTTTGATTAATTTTTGTATATGGTGTAAAATAGAGATTCAACCTCATTCTCTGGCATGTGGATACCTCACTGTCTCACCACCGTTTGTTGAAGAAACTATTCTTTCCCTTATTGAATGGTCTTGGTACCTAGGTCAAAATGGCCATAACTATAAATAATTGAAATTAACAATCGCCTGTGGTCCTGCCTCCATGATTTCTCTTCTTGAGCTTCAAAGTACTCTCTAACTGAGTCCAAAAGCAAGAGCACAGTCACTCCTGTGCACCTCTCAGCATCTTCATAATCCCAGGTGGCAGAGAATCTCTCATTTCTCAGGTGGACTCGCTGCAGCCAGGGAGGCTGCTCCTACTGCCCACCTCAGCACTCTAGCAGAGGACACACTGTATCACATCTGCTTAGCCCTGCATCCCTGCATCCAGAGCCACGTGCACATGCAGCCGTCACAGCCCAGCAGCACCAGCTCAGGTGTGCCCAGTAGTCAGGGGCATGCTGCACGGCAACCCTGAGAGAGGTGATTTCACGGAGGCTCATGTATTAATATTTCTCCAAAGGCCATTTCAGGTTGTGGGTCTCATTCCCTTTCTCACCTCAGCCCCTCTTACTGGGTCCCTCACTGGGAATGAGGTCTTTTGGGAAAGACAGAGCATCAATGCTAAGAAGGGCCTTAAGGGTATCTGGTCCAAAGGCTCTAAACCTGGGGTGCATGACCCAGGGAATCCATGGATGAGCTGTGGGGATCTGTGAACCTCTGGACATGCAGTAGACTCTGTCCACATTTCAGGGAAAAGATCCATGGCTTTCATCAGCCCTCAAAACGTTCATGACTTACAAGGTTAAGAACCACTGTGTATAACAGGTGACTAGTTAGTGGTAGAGCTGGAATGGAGCCTCCCATAACTCCCAGAGCACTAGTTCAGTATCCACAGTGGCGGCAGTGGTGACATCAGAGGGAGACATTTGGGCAGAAAGCCCAACACACTCTTGGGCTCTTGTGCTTCCCACGGTTTATTGCACCCTGGCACACACAGACGAGGACCTCCTTAATACATGAAAGGCACAGGGAGGTGAATGGAGGCCACTTCTTAGGCCAGAGGCCCCATCCTCCCAAGGCCCATCCCCATTATCCTGATACCTGTAGAGGTGAACATCTTCGGGCACACCTGTGACCCAAGAACAATTTGAAAGCTGCTAAGATGGCTAGACTCTGGCGGCCACAGCAAATCCACCCAGCCCCACTGCAGATTAAGCATCTCTAATCCAAAAGTCTGAAATCCAAAGTACTCCAAAACTTTTGGGCACTTTATTTAAAATTTGTATAAAATTATCTTTAGTCTATGCAGAAGGTATATATGAAACATAAATGAATTTCATGTTTTGATTTGGGTTCCATCCCCAAAATATCTCATTATGCACATGCAAATATTTCAAAATCCAAAGTCAGAAATGTTTCTGGTCTCAAACATTTTGGATAAGGTATACCCAATCTGTACTGACTTTGGAAAATCTGAGATCTCCCACCCCTTACTAAATAAGCACATGAAAGCCTGTGTCCAAATTACTATGTTGCTGTGATTTAAATTATCTCTCCAGGAGCCTATGTGTCCATCTTTCTGGTTATTTAATTAAACTCTCCTCCTCCTCCAGGAAGCCCTCCTTGCTTAGCCTCTCCATTCCAATCACTTCTTAGCATTACTGCCCTAGGGTGCCCTTCCCTGATTTACACGAGTATGTATCTGTCTCTTCCAGCAGCCTGAGATTGCCTCCAGAGCAGCCTCGTCTCAGTTGGCCTGCAGCTTCCCGGCAAGAGTCCTGCACACTTGCTGGGAAGAAATGGAGGGTGGCACATCCTCACTAGAGGGTGGAACATTCGGAAAGATTGACAGACTGACAGAAGCATACCTCTGACACCACTCAAGGACAGTTTATTGAACATACAGCAGAAATTCAGAGTATTTAACTTAAGCAAAAGAGGAACTAGTTGTTACCATTCTTAGGAATATTTACACTCTGAGCCACGACATCTGGACTAGGCAGTACCACCCAGGGACAGAAAGGCAAGCTCCACTTACTGAGCTCAGCTCATGGCACCGGAAATTGAGAGTCAGAGGCCATGTAGGACACAGCCCCAGAGAGATGGCCGAAGACAAATCACATACCCACAGTCCTGACAAAAGGCGATGTAATTACGCTGCCCTCATCAAAAAGAACGGTGACGTTGACAGTCCGTTTGTTAAAGAGGCAGTGACATGCCACAGAAAGAGCATAGACCTTGGTGTCGGCCAGGCGCGACTCTGGCACGTAGGTGGGTGACTGGGGCCAATTCTGTAGCCTCTTGGGATCAGGCTCCCAGTCTGTTCCAATGATGCTGATCACATCTTCTTTGCAGGACTGGATGAGAATTGGAGGCAATGCGTCTAGGGTGCCTGGTGTCTAGTGAGTGCTTGACAAATGATGGTAGCTATTGTGGATAATGAAGGAGGTGGTTGGGTGACACAGGCTGGCAGAGAATCCCCAGTACACCTTCACTTGACTTTGTGGAGATGGGTGCAGCTGGTGGTCTACAGATGTACACATGGTGTCCTAAATATTGGCGTCATCCTGCAAAGTTGTTTCTGGTGGAGCAAGTAAAGGCTGTCTAACTTCTCACCACCTGGTTACAGGTCTCAAGTCACCCCACCGTGCTGGCAGGGGATGTAAAACCTCTCAGGCAATAGCTAATTTGGCCTAAGCACAGAACAAACCAGTCCCTCCCATGTCCTCTCGCTCCTTCCCTCTCTCTAGGGATGATCACAGCTTCCTTAGGGCCAAGAAGGTTATAATGGCTTGTACCTCCAAAGCCTCCTGCCAGCCCAAGGCAGCAAGGAAAATAACAAGTCGTTAGTCCACATGGGACCTAAGGAAACAGGGAAGGTGACTGTGTCAATCAGAGCTTGAGAGTAAAAGCTAAACCACAGTGCGGACGGTCGAGTGTACTACAGATGGTTTTAAAACTCAGGGGCTGGGAACTTGGGTGTGGCAGACACCTTTGGGAGTGGCAAAGTCACCTCTTCTTCCAGGTGCTGAGGTGGATGAGGCCATGGGTCTAACGGGTGGCTTTCCTTGCTGGGGTGCTGCCTGGGGTGTTCTTGCTCTGGGAGTCCTTGAGGTCTCCCCCTCGCACCTCTTTGGTCTTGGTCTGCCCGCTCTGGGTGGTGCCAGAGCTGCCTGCCATAGTGCTGGCCCCAAGGTCAGCACCCGCAGAGCTGGGGTGATGGTAGCTGTAGCTGCTGCTGCTGATGACGGCTGAGGAAGAGGGGCCAAGAGCAGGGGAGAGGAGCAGTGTCAATCAGCAGGTAATAGCTATGGTAAAGGCTGTCCGCGAGGGCTTCTCTACAACAACACTCTATTTAATCCTCAGAACGACCCTCAGTAGTCAAGAAGCACTACAGAGATGAACTGAGAGCCTATTATGGGCCAGACCTTGTGTGAGGTGAAGACCCCATAGGACAGATACAGTCCCTGCCCTCCTGGAAATTCTAGGAAAATCCATGTCCACCAACCCTTTCTCCAAATGACAACACCCCAGGGGAGAAACAGGAAGGGAAAGGGTGGGCATGACCTCAGTCACTATTTCATAGGATGAAAAAGGAGAACGTTTCCTTTGAAGCCCAAGAATCTTCCCAAGACAGTAACAGAAGCTTCTGGGTGGGGTGAGACAATAAATGGAGGTGACATCACTTTGTCCCAGGGTCCCTGGCTTTCCCAACCCAAGGCATCTCTCAAGATACTCACAGATGCTCACAGAGGATGGATTCTCCCCAGACATCCTGTGAGACAGAAAGTTAGAGAAAGACAAAAACTCAGTGTCGAGATTCCACTGAACCTTAATGGGCTCCTGCTTTTATACGTGCATCATTTAAACTCATCCTTATAACAACTTATGAAATTGACACTATCACCTTCATCTTACAGATGAGAAAACAAGAGGCCTGGAGATATTAGATGATTTATCGCCACCACAGCACTAGCATAGGGTAAAGCCAATAATTAGCCCCTGCTGTACAGCCAATCATTAGCCCCAGGTCTGTCTGAGCCCCTGGTTCTCTTCACAGCGGCACACGGCCACCTATGCCTCATGGCTCATGTCCGACAACCCCTTGCAGGAAGCTGCCTCTGAGTTCATGAAATCACCACATCCCTTGCCTGTATTGGCACAAACGATGTTCTCCAGGTGGCCCCTCAGCCAGGCAGGAGCCACCCCAAGTCCCTTCTCACACTTTCCCCTCCACCCCGGCCACCTGCACTCCTCGCCCTCCAGCAGCTTGCGGTAGGTGGCGATCTCCATGTCCAGGGCCAGTTTCAGGCTCATGAGCTCCTGGTACTCGCGCAACATCCGCGCCAGCTCCTCCTTGGCCTGGTGCAGGGCGCCCTCCAGCTCGTCCAACTTGGCCCGGGCATCCTTCAGGGCATTGTCTCCCCGCTGCTCAGCATCAGCAACGGCTGTCTCCAGGCTGGCACACTGACAGGCAAAGAACAGAGAGACCCTCAGAACAGAAAATTACATTTAGCTCATACCGGTGAAATAGAACAGCACCCTTATTTTGCAGATGGGGCCCTAGGTGACAAGGAGTAAAAGCTGCAAAGTCAACACCAGAACTTTGTCTCTTCTATTTTCTATTGCAGAGGAATATTCAAAGCTGTTGTCACATGAAGCTGTGGAGGCAGTTGCATTTCAGGAGGTCAGAAAGAAATGTCGATGTTTGCCTGAAACTGGAGGCCACCAGCATCTGCAGATTCAAAATACTCCAGGTTCAGGAAAATCATACCCGATTCCCCAGCAAGGCCAGCCCTGAGGGTGAGATGGTATGCCACGGTCCCACTGCGATCAGATTCCTGCTGCAGGACCTCTCGCCAGTGGGGATCCTTCTGATCTGTTAGGATCCAGATGAGTGTTTCTGGACTCCAGCACTCCAGGGAGGGTCTGCCTGAAGGCTCCCACATCTGGCCTTCCCTTAGAGCAGGAGGGTAAGGCCCTCAATTATAGGCACAACCTCAGAAGCTGGACTCTGATGAACATCTGGGGGCACTGCGATGCCTGGTGCTAACAGAGGGGGAGGAACTGTGCTCATGGAATTTGTGAATCGGCGAAACGCAGAGTCGTAGAGCTGTCCCTGTGTTCCCCTGCAGAGCATGGAGGGTGGTGGGGATACCAGAAGGAGAACAGGCTCAGATCTTGCCACTGGGCAATTCTGTCACTAGTGGAGCAGACCTAGTTCTCACAGAGGTCACAGGAAGGATCCTCCAGCCTCCAAAATCATCTCCCCACTGATGCAGTGTTTAAGATTTGCTGCTGTCAGGTAAGACAGCCCCCCTCGCCGGCCCAGTAATATGGAAGTAGTACCGTGGCACAGGGCAAGGAAACTCAGGAGGGCTTCATCGACGGCTGTGTCCCTCAGTCGCCAGACCATGCCCCACTCCAAGGGCAGGAACCTGGTGTGGCCACAGAGGTGCCTGACGTATACCCCCTGCACCCCACACACATTCCGTGTCCAGTGGGAGGAGGAGACAGAGGGTCTGCCCTCAGAGGGGACACCCAAAGGGGACATGGAGCAGGTTCCCTGGACACAGAAAAAGTCTGCAGAAGAGGAACCTGGGTTCTAATCCTAGCTCCATTCATTACCAGCTGGGGGCTCTGGGCAGGTCCCTTCCCCTTCCCAACTCAGTTGCTTTATCTGCAAAATGAGGAGTCAGAGAAATAGGTTTGAAGCTCTTCCCAGTTCTGGGCAGGTACCAGCTCTGATGGTGGGGTACCAAGGCAGGGTGGGAAAGGGGGACTGTGGGTGGCCAAGGGACCCCTAAGCCTGGCAGGGGAAATTTGCTTGTTCCCAAAGGGCAGGCCCCATTTCCTCATCCCAGAGTTTCCCATGGAACCCGAGAGTTCTTTGTGGGGCTGCTGCCCACCTGCTTCTTCACGTTTCCAATCTCACACCGGATCCTCTGGATGAGCCGGTTCAGCTCCGCCATCTCACTCCTGGTGTGTTTCAGGTCGTCACCATGCTGACTGGCTGCCAGCTGCAGCTCCTGGATCTGGTTTCCCAGAGATAGGAAGTTGGCAGTGAGACAAGGGCACTGGGGAAGGGTCTTGTAAATAAGCCACCCCTGCCACCCTGACTGTTGGTGGGATTTAACAGAGCTGAAGAGGAGTGCTGGAACAGGGTCCTGGGGGCCCAGGTAAGGAGTTTTCTCCCTGACAGCCCCAAAGCAGTTTACCCAAAGCATAGTTTCATTACTCAGAGGACTCCCGGCCTTCCATTTCCTTTTGAAAGTCTTCCCGTGTGGATCAGGAAAGAGCTACAGGCTTCTCCTTCTCCCACTCGCCACCAAATTCACCCATGGTTACGCTCCTGCAAGTCTGTGATTCTCCCTCTGCCCTGTGGCAGCATACCCCCATTCCTATAAGTGTATTTGTTTTACCACCTCAATTCTTTCACATGCAACAGAGAGGGACAGGTAGTTATTGGATGGAGGAAAGAAGTGAGGGATCCTCTCTGTTGCATATATTCAATCCATACCAGTTTCATGATTTATCTTTGATAACAGGCTCTGCTGAGAATTCATTTTGTCCTTGAAGCCTTGGTTGGAACCATTCTTTCATTCAGCATGCCCACAAAAGTATTCCTCACATTCACTGTGGAGGTGACCCTTCCCAGGAAGCGAGGGGCCGCTGTGGGAGGAGACCCGTTTGGTGCCCACCTTGGTCTGGTACAGGGCTTCAGCCTCGGCCTTGCTCTTCAGGGCGATCTCCTCGTAATGCATGCGGACCTCGGCGATGATGCTGTCGAGGTCCAGGTCTCGGTTGTTGTCCATGGACAGGATGACTGAGGTCTCACTGGCATGAGTCTGGATCTGAGCGATCTCCTGTATTGAGAGAGGAAGACAGACTCAGCAACCCCCTGGCTTCCCTCTTCTGCCCCGTTAGTCTTCTGGGCCCACAGTCTCTGGCCCAATAGGCTGCTAGGATCCACGGGGCCAAAGTAGGGGGAAGAAGTGCCCTCTGGGATGTGTCTGCAGAGCTGAGGGAGAGCAGCTCACAGCAGCAGGAACCCCTGCAAGTAGCAGGTGTCTGCGGGCACATGCAGATGGGTGAAGAATGCATTTCCCACAATCTCGCAGAATCCAAGGATCTGTGCTTTGTAAGACCTCACTGGGTTATCTTTTCCTGCCTGTGGGCAAGGCCATTATTGTGGTCGAGATCAATTTCCTCCCGCATGTGTGGCCTCCAAGGACCAGCATCCTGCACTTCCACGGTCTCCTGGTGCAGGATTTTGACCTTTCCACCAAAACATCTTTCACTGTGTTGATCCCAAACCTTTCCTGTTGGCATCTCCCTGAAAGAGTTGAGAAGGAGGCAGGGTGAGGGTGAGGGGACAGGAGTGTCCTTACCGCATCATACAGACACTTGAGGAACTTGATGTCTTTGTCCAGAGAGTCCACTTTGGCCTGAAGCTCCATCTTGACCGTGTAGGCTGCATCTGCATCCTTCCAAGAGGCCCCAGAGTCATTGGTGGATGCAACCCTCATCCATAGCTGCCCTGCCCAACCCCTGCCCCAAAGCCATCTGATTTTCTACTTTCTACCCACAAAGGAAAGCTCACTCAATATCCATTTCTTCTCAGACTCCCTGAAGCTTTGGGAATAGGGAAAAGAGGATGTGGCAGCTCTGTTATGCCTGGAGAAAACAAAGCCCAGAGAGGTAGTAGGTTTCCTTAGGTCACACAGCAAGGCTGAGCTGGACCAGAGTTTCACAGTTCCCAGACCTGAATTCTCTGTCTGTCTCTGTCCATTTCCCGAGTGTGTGTCTTTCCTCTCCAACTCACTGGAGGCCAGGACTATGACTCACTCCACCCTCACCAGGCGCCAGCTCCCTCCCCAGTCGCCTGGGCTGAAGTCCTGAGCAGAGTTGTTAAGATGGGGGTGAGAGAGACCCTAATAAGGAGGCTCTTCCCTCCCTTACCTTCTTGAGCACCACAAACTCATTCTCTGCTGCTGTGCGCCGGTTAATCTCCACCTCATATCTGCCGGCAGGGAGAGAAGATAGCCTTACCCCTCTTAGCCAAGGAACTTTCTCTTCCTGCTGGCCAGGCAAATGTTTGGGATGCAGGGTCCCTGCAGGGTCTCTGGGGTGAGCAGTAAGAGGCTAGTGACAGGAATAAGATATCCCTGAGTTGCCTCACTTGCCTCCTACTTTTTGCATGTTAGGAAAACACCCAGGTGACACCAGCAACTGAACCTTTCAGTGGGTCAAGGAGCACAGGAACTGCTTCCTATCAACCAGGCAGGAAGTTATCATCGAACAGGATAGGCCCTTCCCCCCAGCCAGAGAAGGGGATGTGAGGTCCTGACCCTGGAGGGTACACCCCAATCTCCTAAAAAATAATGGCACAGAGATCAAGTAAGCCCAGAGGCACAGGGAACATGGTCTGTGACCGTCGGGTGGGGCCTGCTCACCTCTTCTTGTAGTCTTCCACCAGGTCCCTCATGCTTCTCAGCTCCGAGTCCAGCCTCACCCTGTCCCCGGACAGCGTCTCCAGCTGCTTCCGCAGGTTGCTGATGTAGCCCTCAAGGATGGGCTCCAGGTTCTTCTTGCAGTTGTTCAGGTCCAGCTGCTGCAGCAGCTCCCACTTAGTTTCTAGAACCTGGTTCTGCTGCTCTAGGAACCTTACCTGGAACCCAAATCAACAGACACCTGGAACCACAATGGGTGCAGTCATGCCCCGTGGACACACACCATTGACTCCCCAGGTTTGCCACAGATTGTTGTAGTCATTTTGCTCACGTCTTGACTCTCCACCTTTGACATTCCACACAAACTAGACCCTTTACAAGTGCTCATTTCCTAGCCTTCTGGAGAAGCCATCAGTGAGAACTCACTCAAGGAGATTCCACAGCTTTCTTCTATTGCTTGGCCCTGGTCCCAGGGGATGTCTTTCCTTATGTCTCAATTAAGTGTCTCTTCCTGTACCATGAGCCCTTCCCTCTGAACACTGTTGGATTCTATTAGCCTTTCATGTTTGTGGAAATCAGCCGTCCTCAAGAAACCCATCACTTTTTTGTCAAGGAAGGGCTGCTTTTTACCCAGCTTCCCATCCTGTTCTCCAAAATCGCCAAAGAAGTCAATATATTCATGTATTCTTTTGTCTTCCGTGGCACACAGACCTACTCTCCTTCTCTAATGATGAGGAAGCCCTTCCTGAGGCCCAGCTGCACCTTTCCAGCCACAATGCGCAGTCCATTCCCAGGCAGCAGGAAAACTGCTCATGGCCTCAGGGGGCTGCCTCATCCTCCTCCTATGATACCCACCTTGTCAATGAAGGAGGCGAACTTGTCGTTCAGCGCCTTGATCTGTTCCCGCTCCTGGGAGCGCACCTTCTGGATCTCAGGGTCCAGCTCCACGTTGAGGGGGGCCAAGAGGCTCTTGTTGACAGTGACCTGGTAGATGCCCCCAGGCGGGCACACGGATGAACAAGCAGGCCCCAGGGCCACACTGCCAAACATACTGCCAGCAAAGCCACTGGCCCGGCCCCCTCCATACCCAGAGCCAGGCCTGAAGCTGTAACCTCCAGACCGAACGCTGCCACCAGTCACATTGAAAGAAATACGCTGATTCCCTCCGAGGCTATAGAGGCTCCGACTGCCAAAGCCAGCTCCAGCCCCTCTGCCAGCTGCACAGTAAGAGGCCAGGCTACCCACAGCCTTCCTCGGCACCACTGCTGAATGCACACTGAAGTTGCCCTTGTCACCACCGGACTTGACGTTCAGTTGCCGACTCATGGTGGGAAAGGTGGAGTTGACAGAGCTGGAGAAAAGCAGTCGCCAAGGGGTAGAGAACACAGTGATGGGGCACCCAGAGTGCTGCCTCCTTTTATCCCTGTTGGGCCCAGGACACCAGAAAAGGGCGTCTCTCTACTATCTCGTTTCCCCTGCTAAAGGGCCAGGAGCCATGGGCAATTTGTAGAACAGAGATCTCCAAGTCCTTTGCAGCAACAAAGCTTTTCTGATAGCAAGTGGAATATGCTGCCCTTGCAGACTGGAGTGGTCTAATTTGGAGTTTATCTGTGCTCCCTAATTAGGGACCTGAAGAGTTATCCCCTGAAGAGATCTCCTAGCTTTATTTTTCCAGTGTTACCTCCTTCTTGCTTAACTATCAGCAAGGAGCAGGGGAAATGCCTGCCTTTCCCCAGAGGAGACTCACCTGAAAAACTCCAGGTTTCTTCCCAAAAGAAACCATCTCCCTATTATAGGGTCTTGTGTGGAAGCTGGAATTTTTACATCTGGGAAAAGAAGACATGGAAAGATGATTCTTCTTGGAAAGGTGTCCTCAAATATCTGGATCTGGGTAAGAAGCTCCAGGGTCCATCCTTGGGCCGTGCTAAGGACCACAGCTGTCTAGCAATGAAGTGGACCCCAGGAAGGAAGAGGAACGACTCTGCAGCATCTGCATGACCCCATCAGGGATATTGTCTAGGGCCTTCTGTGTTGGGCAGGGCCTGTGTGGTAGTGCCCTTGACATTGCCTTACAACGATGAGAATGTTTCCAGCCAACTGCATTTCCTCCAGTTGGACTTTCTCTCCTGGATAAGATTATCTGTCCTATTCTAGGAGGTCAGGCAGGGGCTGGGACATAAGCCCCCACACTACCTGGGGAAACACCCCATGGCTGAAGTCACCAAGGAAAAGGACCCCCTGAGTTTCACTCCCAGGTTCAGGGTAGGCTGTTCTGCCAGTTTCCTGGCAACTTCAGGGAGCACTCAATTTTGGAACAGGAGTATCACCGCTTTATAGCTCAGGTAGTGTGGGTACAGTGCAATGCTAAAAAGTTATTTCGGGGCCGGGCACGGTGGCTCACACCTGTAATCCCAGCACTTTGGGAGGCCGAGGAGAGCAGATTGCCTGAGGTCAGGAGTTTGAGTCCAGCCTGGCTAACATGATGAAACCCCCTCTCTACTAAAAATATAAAAATTAGCTGAGCCTGGTGGCGCATGCCTATAGTTTCAGCTACTCGGGAGGCTAAGGCCAAAGAATCACTTGAACCCGGGAGGCAGAGGTTGTAGTGAGCTGAGACTGCACCACTGCACTCCAGCTTGGGTGACAATTTCAAAACTAGGTATCTGGCAGCTGCCTTCATGCGAGACTCTGACCACTTCCTATAACTAAACTGGGAACACTTGGCCTGTTTGGATCCAGCCGAGGGCAGAAGACTACTGTTCCCACTGCTGGGGAGGGAAAAGGAGAAGCTGACCTGGGCAGGGAGAGTGGAGCTTAGGCCTGGAACCTGCCCCAGAAGACTTTCCCCTTCACAGGGTGTTTTCCTCTCACCCCCTAAGACAATGGTGGAAGGTTCTTCCCCAGGGACCCTGTCTCAGGGGGGCCCTCCTGGCAGGGCCTAGCCCTAGAGCACAGGAGCATGTAATTGAAGGGGTTGCTTGTGGTTTTCTAAGTCAGGTTGCAAGGGCAACAACAGGGGTGCTGCCAGACGCTGGGTTTGCCTCCTTCCTGTGCTGGAGTGTTCACGTCAACAAATGGTGTGAGTTCCTTGACCTGGGGGTGACTGTCCTATGGCCCCAGCCCCCAAGAAGCCTGCAGACCAATAAGAGGAATCCACGCAAAGTACTTAAAGTAGAGCCAAAGCTCTGGAATAACAGAAGAGCATTACGAACCATGGATCAGAGGTGCACTGAGGAATGGCTCATTTTGATTAGGGTTTTTGGGGATCTCCAGAAGCCAGACTTATATTCCCAACAATGCCCATGACAGGTGCTGGCTCAGAGTAGTGGCTCAGAGGTAGTGGGGCTGGAAGTGTTCCTTATGGTAGTAGTAGCAATAGTGGTAGTAACATCGTTGTATAATAGTGATGGTAGTAGCAGAAAGAGTTAACACTGTTCACTTCACATGTGCCAGGCATTGTGCCAAGCACTACGTGGGATGTCTCACTGACCCTCCTTTACAGTTGAAGAAACAGAGGAACTTGCCCATCTCACTCAACTAGTAAGTTAGAGTTGGGCCCGGAATTCAAGTGCGTCTGGTTTCAAAGTCCATGTTCCTGACCATCATGTTATATGGTAGAGATGGAAGTTAGTAGCAAAGATGCAAAGACATGGTGGTACATGTGGCAGGCATGGCAGCTGTGGGCTGGGACCCTCGTGCTTGTGTTTCTGTTGTTTTTGATTAAAGTGTGACATGAGGAGAAGGGGAGGTTGTTGCTGAATTAGGGACTTGCAAAGGGTAGCTGC
Organism: Rhinopithecus bieti; assembly: GCF_001698545.2. NCBI lineage: Eukaryota > Metazoa > Chordata > Mammalia > Primates > Cercopithecidae > Rhinopithecus > Rhinopithecus bieti. Next base: position 899,423 of record NW_016823424.1, on the reverse strand, counting down.
TCATGATAAGACATCACTCTAGGTTCAGAGAGAAAATCAGCCACAGCAAGGATGGGCAGGGGGAAGGAAAAGACTTGCTTTCATGAGCAGCTGTTTTATTCTGGAATCCCCAGCACCTGGCCCTTCATTGCCCGGCTCAAAGGGGGAAATAAACACAGTTCTGGCTAGCTGAGTCTTTGTGCCACCACCACCTGGCTGACTATGAGCCCCAATCTGATAGGAATTTCAACAAAAAGGCTTTTACAAAGCAGAAAAGGCATGAGGCTAGATCTTTGAGGCTGGAGAAGACTTGGGGTAAACAAAAAGCAGACATCCAGGTGCCTGGGAAATGCAGCAGAATGAATGGGGTCCATCCACACTCAAAAGTGTGTGATGGGCTGGGAAGGGCCAGGACTAGGGCTAGGGGTCCTGGCACCCTTTGTATTCATTACAAAGGGTGCCTCTGTGGGCTGGGCCCTGTGCTGGAGGCTGGCAAATAAGGGTTACTGACAGTGGTGGTAATGATGGTGGTGGTGTGGCTGTGACGGAGAAGGAAAAGGTAGAGGCAGAGTAGGATTTCCTGACAACAGTGTTGTGATTGTGGCCACACAGAAGCAATCCTCCTAATTCGTTCCTAGGGAACTTAATTGCAGGGGAATTGTCTTTGGCCTGTGCAGTCAGATCCCTAGAGTTCCAGCCTTCACTGTGTTGGATACCCTTTAATTAGCAATCACACACCACACCCTGGTCTTTGAGTTCATTGGACTAATGAGTGTCCCAAGGCGAGAAGAGATTAATTAGTTCATTAAATGTGTATAAAACTGGGCATCTACTGGGTGTTCAGCTCTATGCTAGACAGAGGGAGATATCTGAGACGCTCTCTTTCTCTTTTAGGAAGTTAATTGAACTGGAGGAGAAACAATATAAACATATACAGAAGTTGTTTTGCTGTTGTTATTGCTGTAGTTTTAATTCTACATGCCTATATTGGATTATGTGCTTGAACAAGTAACTCAGACAAGCTGTTGATTGAAATTCTGATCTAAAAGAATTTAAAAGTTCATGAAAATCTACTTTTGCTTACCCTAAATCTTCTCCACCTTTGAATTAAAAAGAAACAGAAAAATAGAATAAAAGAGAGGCTGGGCTCTCTGAGGTAGGGGCTGGGAACTGGAAAGTTGGCCAGATGGGGCAGGTGCATGGGGCATCCCTCAGACAGCGAGAGGCCCAGGCAGATTGTAAGCGAAGGCTCGACTTGGGAAGCAGAGATGGAGGCAGAGATGGCGGTGCAGGCCTAGACAGTTCCCTTCTCCCTGTAGACACTGTGGAATCATGCAAGGGTCCTGATTTCACAGGGCCAGTGCTTTTGGTTAAGGAATAGTCTCTGTGTTACAGGAGGAGGGCTTTGGAGACACAGGTACCTCAGGGAGCCCAAGGGAGCTGAGTCAATTGTGCCATAATCTCTCACCATCTTCCTGGAGCATAAGGATTCCATTCTGCAGAGCACATCTCAACAGAGGGAAATAAAAAGCAGCCCCATGAAAAATCCCAATGGCCGTAACCATCATATATATAGTTTGAAGATGAATAATGAAGGTTGTTTTTCTCTAGCCCTTTGGCCTTTGACTGCTCCTGGGCACAGAACAATAGTTGAGGGACCCAGATTCTGCAGATCAAGGTCATTAAAGAAAAGAGAAAGGCCAGACGTGGTGGCTCATGCCTGTAATCCCAGCACTTTGGATGGCCGAGGTGGGCAGATCACTTGAGGCCAGGAATTCGAGACCAACCTGGCCAAAATGGTGAAACCCTGTCTCTAATAAAAATACAAAAATTAGCTGGGAGTGGTGGCACATGCCTGTAATCCCAGCTACTTGGGAGGCTGAGGCAGGAGAATCTTGTGAACCCAGGAGGCAGAGGTTGCAGTGAGCTGAGATTGTGCCATTGCACTCCAGCCTGGGGGACAAGAGCAAAACTCCATAAAAAAAAAAAAAAGAAAGAAAGAAAGAAGGAAGGAAGGAAGGAAGGAAGGAAGGAAGGAAGGAAGAAAGAAAGAAAGAAAGAAAGAAAGAAAGAAAGAAAGAAAGAAAGAAAGAAAGAAAGGGAAAGAAGGAAAGAAAGAAAAGAAAGAAAGGAAGGAAGAAAGGAAGAAAGGAAGGAGAGAAAAGAAAAGAGAAGAGAAAGAAGCTTGAAGGATTCTTGAGATAACTTTGCGGGGATAAGACTTGGGGACAAACCACAGCACCTTAGTACTGGAAAGGACCTAAAACTGAGTTCTCTGATCTCCCTTTGAAAATAAGCTCAGTGCAGAAACCTAATACCCTCTGCCTGTCTGAACCAGTTTGAAAGGAGCCTGTGTTTCCATCTTAGTCCAAAGTTAGCTAGCCTAGACAACAGAGTTCATCTGCTTTTTCCCCGTGTGTCTCCCAAAACCCTTCACTTTCCTGAATTAAATTTTCTGTGCCAGGAGTCGGATGACAGATGGGATATGCACCAGATACATGGGCAGAGCCCACTGCTGCAATCCTGGGCTCTAGATATGGCTGGGGGCTGAGTCGGAGAGGGTGTGGAGAGTGAAGCAGAAAGCTCCATGTTGGCGAGAGGGGGAATAGGAAACTCTGGGCACAGAGGAATAGGAAAAGCACCCCAGGCAAGACGGTATGGAGAATCTAGATACTGTTTTGTAGAGTACTCAACTATCCCAGTTTTCCTAGGGCTGAGGGGTTTTCCAGAGCACCCAACTTTCAGTGCTACAGAAGTTCTGGAAAGTTCTGGACTGTTCTGGAAAAAACTGGACCCTTGATCACCGGAACATCACACACCATATTGCAGAGCTCTGAGTACCAGACTCTCCAGTGGACCCTAAGGATCACTGAAGTCACGTCTACCAAGCCTGTAAAACTTAAACACTCAAGCAATCCCTGTCTCCATCCCTACTAGACCCCCTTTTCCCCTCACACACACTCTTGTTAAATGAATTCCTCAGATTATGAGAAGAAAGCAGATGGCTGGATGGCATCAATTTTTATTTAATTCCAATCCCTCTCACTCAATGCCTGTCCTGTTATAGGCACTGTACTGAGTGAAATCCCAGACGGGCAGTCAGCATGGTCAAAATTCCCATTTCTTGGTATCACATTAGTGTAGGGCACATTGTGCAGTAAGCCTCTATTTATTAAACACTTAGCAGAGGATGTTTAGTGACCTGAAACCTGCCAGTTTCCTTATCACTGCTAGTCTCGTGGAACTTTCTACCTATACCTCTCGGGGTAAACGTGGGGGGATGCATCTCTGCAAGCACCCTTCTCTGAGTCTAGGACCTTCCCCACTTCTTCCCAGCATGGGTATCTCCCTCCTCTCTGCTGCAGCCCAGCTCAGGATGGGCATGCTCCACCCTTCCCACCTGGAGAGAGAAACATCAGAGCAGTTTAACCAAGTTGTTGCAGGGCCCATACAGAGCCTTTATGCCAATCAGAAAAAGGCGCCCCTTCCTGTGGGCAGATGCAGCCCTTTCCCAGGGTGCATGGCTGGATTTCAGCCTCTACTTCCCCCGCACTGAGACTTAGTGCTCAGCACAACCTGCATGCCCCACCAGGGCCACCCTTGTAGCTTGCCTAAGTCTCAGGGATGGGCTCACGGTCCACAGGTGAGTTGGAGCCTCTGATCAGAGCTGTCCTCCTGCACAAAGGGTCATGGGAGCCTCCTGGCTTCCCCGAGCACGCGCCTCCTTCTCCAGGGCTGCCTGAGCTCTGTCTGCCAGTTCCCAGGGTCTTTCCTCTCTGATCCCTGGGGAAAAGTAGTGGTCTCCCAGCTCCCCGCTCACTGGCACCCACAGGGCTTGTCACCAGGAACTCTGCCCCACCTAGTTTTTCTTTGGCTTGGGGATCAGCGGGCTTCTGTTCATTGTTCCATTCTGAGTCTCCTTTTGTCTTCAGCACCTCCTGAATTGTGTCTCTCCAAGCTCCTCCATTCTTGGTTCTCTCCCTGCTCGGGCTCCTAAGGTTTTTATGATGGAACAGGACCCTAGCCCCTGACTGTAGATCAAGCACTCTTTCGTTCTCTTTCTCTCCTCCTCTTCTTTTTTTTTTTTCTTTCAAGATAAGCTCTCTGAACTCTTTACGACTCTACCCACCACCTACCTAGTCATCACAGGGAACTTTTCTCAGCTCCAGTGCACATAGGTATGTGAAGACAAGCACCGTCTTGCCCTGGGAAAGACACGTTTCTTCCATTTGTTCATTTTAAAATTCCACTAGGCCCCCATCTGGGCACTATTTAATCCGTCTCCTTACCTCAGACCCCCTCCACCTTCCCTCCAGCCACTTCAGGAAGAACTTTGTATTTTCTGAGACCCCAACCCCCTTTATTACAGGATTCATTTTGAAAGACAACAGGGAGGCTGGGGGAAATGCCTTAATCTTTTGATCTTCACTGTGAAGTTTGATGCTTGATCCACCTCTTCCTCTGCCCATTTGCAAAGCAAACAAGCCGGCTGTGCATTGGGCTGTAATTAAGCCACATCATCGCTAATGACATGCTCTCTATCTCCCATCATCAGAGCATCACACAATCCATCCAAACAGGAAGGAGAAGCCCAACCCTGCACCATCCCTGGGGAGTGCTCTAGTGGTGGGTCAGGCCTGGGGTGGCAACTGCCTCCAATGTGGAGGGAATGACCAGCTTCCCTCCCTGGGCCCACATCATATCTGAGCCTGCTGGGCCCTGGGGAAAGGTGTTAAGAAGGGACAGGAGAAGGGGAGAGATACCAGGCAGGGCAGAAGCACTAGGGGCCTGGCAATGTGGAAATTGGGAGGAAGAAACATTTCCACCATAGGCAATGTGGAAATTGGGAGGAAGAAACATAAAAGTAGCACGTCAAGAAGAAATAGAAGAAGTGGAGTCTTTGGAGAAAGGAGCTAGGGAAGGCTGGGTCAGTGAGGAGGGTAGGTTGCTGCTGAGGGAAGGGCTAAAAAGAGAGAGAATGGAGGATGAACCCTGAGGTTGGGGCAGGGGACTGAACTGAGCCCTTCAGAGCTCCATGAGAGACACATCCATGCAGCCCTGGCCTGTAGGTGGAAGGGATGGGTGGCCTGCTGGATACAGGGAACCTCTCACTGCTGTGGGGTGAGGGACCCTCAGCACCACCCTCACCAATGCAGACCTGCCATGGAATTTAAGGCTTGGGCAGGTGGGACCTAGGGGAGGCTTGACGCTGGCACCTGAGCCTCAGGGTCAGAGAGTGAGCTCCTCCATCTGGAGCCAAGACCACAGCCAGCCCTTTTGGAAAGTTCTATCCCCCTCTCCTGCAGAAAAGGAGGCAGGAGATGTTGACACCGAGAGACCTAGTCCACATCTTCCCAGTGTCATGGGCCTCCATTGAGGCAAGTGGTGTCTTATGCAGGGCAACCAGGTTGGACACACAGCTGTGGGCTCAGGAGGCAGGTGATGAAATGAGCCAAGAGCCTGCAGATCTGAGAGTTGGGGAGAACGACTCACATCACAGGGAAAGCCGTCTGGAAGCGAGAGCCAGTGAAAGCAAGTCCTGGGTCATAGTGGCTCCCATTTCAGGGAAGAGGAACAGGGGCAGTGTGGAGCAAGGGTGGGGGCTGCATGTTATAACAGGGGCCAAAGAGAAGGCTCAGAGGAACCAGCAGCCCTTCCAGGAGGAGAGAACCTTCTGGAAATGGATGTGGGCTGGGAGGCTAGAAGAGAATGTAATGGGACCGGAATGGAGCTAGAAGCTAGCCTGGCAGGTGTGCCTCAAGTGCGACATGGAGCTTGCTATGCACTAGTCACTGTGCTAAGCTCTGTGCACATTTCAACTCATTTCATCCTCACACCAATCTGTCAAGTAAATACTCTTGTTTTTCCCACATTACAAGTGAGGAAAGAGAAACTGAGCAGAGAAACTGAGTTGCCCACATCGCAGTTACAACTGGGAAAAGAAACAAATCAACAAAAGGATTCAGATCCACACCTGGCCGACTGCAAAGTGTGTGTACTTCCACGCTGGACTTCTAAGGTCCCTTTCAGTCCTGGATCCACCACGCTATGGTTCAGGTCTTGAGTTTGGAGCAGCTTTAATCTAGAACTTGGGCTGCATCTGGAGTTCCAGGAAGAAGGATCTGGAATCTCTCCTGGAGATGGACGAATTGGAAGCAAGAAGGAGGGATTTCGGGGATAAGCCCCTGAGAGGGGTCTGCATCTAAATGGGGATGCAGTGTGGATGACTCACCAGGGAGGAGGGATAGACAAGCCAATGGCAGCTGGTTTGCAGGAGAGGAGAGACCCTCAACATCTCTGGCACTCCTGGAAGTTTTGCTAAATGTGAATGTGAGGACTGAGGGGCAGTGCAGAACAATTGTCCTTCGTCTAGTTGCCACTCTATAGGCGGCAGAAGTGGCAGAGCCCTGAGAGGGAGATTGGAAACAGCTGGCAAAGGGCAGCTCAAACCCCAGAGCAGCTGCCAAATGGGACCTAAGCAGTCTTTAACAAGCTCCCTGTCTCCAACAATTCACATCCCTGTTACCACCTCCTCCAGGAAGCCTTTCCAGATTGTGTTCCTCTCTCAGGCCTTTCTTCCTATGGAGCCCCTTGGCTGTGCCTTGCTGGTGCCTCCATGACTGGCTCATCTATTGCCTGAGAAAGAAAGAGTTCTCAGAGGAGGGAGGGGTTTGCACACAGAGCAGGCAGGGCTTAGGAGAGGGGGCCTCAGTTGAGTCATGGGGGCCCTCACTCCAAGGACCTCTGGATCAGCACCAAGATTTTCAGGAAAAGCTGTCTGAAGGCCTCAGGTTCTCTAACTAGAGGTGTGGAGGTTCAGGCAGCAGGCAGCATCAGTCCCTGCCCCCTCCTCCTTCCTGTAAGAGGAGAGGCCAGAGAGGAGAGGAAGAGGAGACAGGAGTCAGGCCCGGGCAACACAGAGGCTGGGGCCAGCCTGGGCACGCCAGGGAGTGAAACAGCATCCCTCCCACTGGCAGCTCGGCGAGGGACCCAGAGCCTGTCTAGGGTCATCCTACACCCTCCCTGCTGTAGGGAAGTCTTTCCTCCGGAGTCACAGGGATGGAAAGTGCAGTATCCTGGACCGATGGCAGAGGGCAGTGTGTGCACAAAATAGAGGCACTGAGGGTTTTCCCCTGCTTGGAAATGAACAGCCAGTGACCAGATAGGAATGTGTTTTAGTTTATTAGTTAGTTAATTTAGCTAATGGACTCCACCTGTCACTTAGTCCATCTCGGCCAGGGCAAAGTCCTGCTGTTGATCCACACTCTTCGGACATGAACCAGCCCACAGCCGGCAAACACAGACTTATGCTTTGAAAATACTAATAACAACAGTGAGCATCTACGGGTGGCAGACTGTGTTCCAGGCACTGGTTTACTTCCCTCATCTCTTTTCCTATTCTCTGATCTCCTCTAAGGTGAGTTCTTTGAAAGGTAAGGAGGTGTCGAAGCCAGGAGCATAGACTCCAGAATCAGACTGGAATTCAGTTCTTCCCAATTACTAACCGAGTGACATTTGGTTAGTTACTTAACTCCTCTGAGCTTCAATATCCTCACAAGTTAAATGGACATTATAATAATCACATCTTATAAAAACAATGCATGTCAGATTGTGGGAGAATTCATTGAGTTACCAGCCATAAAGAGTTGAGCAGAGTGACTGCTGAGAACGGTTTCTGGCACACAGAAAGCAATTCGTAACAGCCAGCTTGTATTCATCTTCTTTCACAAGCACAGGATCTTGCACTAGGCCACTTCCGGCAATTAGAAGAGCCAGACTTCAAAACTTGGTATATGACTCTTCTGCCACAATGCTAGGCCCAAGGGGATCGTTTATCTGACAGTCCTGGCTTTGCCAGTTGTCCAAGGATCCAAGTTAGTATTTATTTAGATCAAAAGTGTCCCAGTTTGAGTGACTGCTTGCATACAAATGCATATAAAACACAAATTTATTAACACAAATATGTCTTATCACTTGCACACTAGGCCATCGAGACATGGGTATGTTGTGTGTATATCCAGCTCTTTTTCTCAGGGAAGGTGGGCTAAACTAAGGCATGCATTCCCTTGGCAAAAGTGCTGACTGTGAGCCGGACCCTGGAACAAGGGGATGTAGGGCATGAAGTGAGGGACAGACATGTGAGCAGCTGACATGACACCAGAAAAATAGAGTGCCGGCTTTAACACAGGCTCAGGACAGGGCTGTGAGTGTGAAGGCCACTGGTCCAGCCCCGGCTGCTCACCAGTGCTGTGAATATGGACAGATCACTCAGCCATCTGGGACTCAGTTTGCCTGCCTGTAGAATACAGGTGTGGGGCAGGGAGGTGTTGGGCCACGACTGAAATGATCCTTCTCATGTAATGCTTGAAGACGGGTGGTCCACCTGGAGGGACCAGGCACCACAGAAATGTGGGTGGTGGAGTCTCAGTCAGGCCACACAAGGTGCGCGGGCTGTGTCCATCAGCGGGTAATGGACATCTGAGGTTGAGAAAATGTTACGTGCAAAGGCCCTCGGGTGTGAAAAGTCTGGCCTGCATGGGGAAAGGCTAGAGAATAAAGTGGGAAGCAATGCAGGGGAGACAGGATCTCGGGCACTCTGAATGCCACCCTCAAACGAAGCTTGCACTTGAAAGATGGTCTCGCGTTAAGGGTTTTTCTCAAATCAACTGTGCCGACTCTGAGAAACAAACATTCTTGCAGAAACATACACATACACACACATATACACACATACACACAAACATACACACACATACACATACACACACACACACAGAGCTAAAAGAGCATCCTTGAATCTCTCAGCTTCTTACTCCACTGAATTTTTCTTCATAGTAGTTAGCACTGCTTGACTTCATATTATATATCACTTCGGTAGGTGCATATTTTCACTCTCCCTCTATGGGGCCAGTGTCTGTGCCTATTTTGTTTATTCTGGTAATGCCAGTGCCTGAGCAATGCCTTGCTCACTAAATATTTGTTAGATGAGCCACTACTTCATATATACCTTAGACAGACAGGCTATAAGCATATACACACACAGGCCTTACACATTAGGGTAAAAAGGAAGTCGGTTAAAAGAGGAGGAAGGCAGGGCCACTGTGTGGGAGCAGGACTGGGGAGTGAGTGGTGGGTGGTGGAGAGTGAGACGCTGGGGAGAATGAAGGGACGACCACTCGCTACACAGACAGTGAGTGTGCACAGCCGCGGGTGCTTTAAGAACCAGAGCAGGAAGCCATGCGGAGCTCTAACATCTGTATCTGATGTGGAGTAATGATGTCTCACAGGGCTATTGTGCAGAATAGGTGGCACAGGGCACATGAAGCAAAGGGCCTGCCCAGCAGCTGCCTGGGTAATACATTTCAACTGTTTACAAGGATCAGCCCTCTCCCAGTACCTACCTGGCTAAAACCAGTGAAGAGCCACATGAGCCCAGGACCCAGAGTGAAACAAGTGTCAGATGAAGAAAAGTTAAGGCCCTGCAGATGGTGACATTCTGGGCAACAGATTCAACTGAGAACCAAACAGATTTACTCATTTATTGCAGGAGAAGCAGAGGACTGGACACAATCCCAATCAGAAGATGAAGAGAGTCCCTTGGCAACAAAGGCCCTAGAAAGGCATGCAGGCAGAGGGGCTTGTAGCTGGCCGTGGGAAAACATCCTGGGTATGTGTGTTGTCTTTGCATTTCAGGCAATGACCCAACGAAACGGGACTAAGAAGGAGGCCACTGAGAGAGCTCATGACTGGACTCCTTGCATCGAAGCATCACACCTTGAGGACAACAGGGAGAGGAAATGGAGTTGGGACTGTAGTGACAGACAAAGCATTTCTTGACTTGGAAAGGGAGCCCAGGGAAGGAGAGGGAGGAAATGGGTGGGTTGGGAAGCCTTCTGCTCACAGAGCCAACCACTTGTCCATCATCTGGAGGCCTTTTTGGTGGCACAACTGCTCCCCGAGGTTTTGGCAAGGGGATCCTTGAGCTCGCTGCCACAGCTGCCTTTGGTCTTGACGTCTGCAGCTGCAGTTTTGTAGCTATAACTGCTCGAGGTGCCAAAGCCCATGCTGAAGCCAGCCCCTCCTGCCCCAGCACTGGTGCTGCTGATGACGGCTGGAATGGATGAGAGAAGACCTCAGCCCGTCAGCCCTAGCTCCACATCAGAGCCCTTCCTGGGGCATCCCGGGCCACCCCCTTTACTCTCGCCTGCAGTGGCTTCCTGCTGAGATGGATTCTCTCTGTTGTGTGTTTCAGTTTACTAAGAGATTTTTATCAGCACTGATCATACGGCTTCGTTTTTCATGCATTTAGCCTCATACACTTGACCTTTTCCAATTAGTGTGTGAATTTCCCCATGGGCAGGACAAATGAAGAGAGGCACTTCCCAGGGCCCATCTGGTGCTGCTGGTCTGCTGATGAGGAAAGGGGCCACTGAGGGCCCTGTCTCTCAGCACCACAGCATCTCCACACAGGCTCTCCAGCTTTTACAGCTGAGGATGTGCTCTCATTCATTCATTCAACCATTCCATCTAATTCATTCTTTCCATCACTCAACCCTTTAGGCCCCTCAGTCCCCCTTAACTACAATCTGGGGCCTTTGTTTTGGTCAACAGAAAAATAATGTCACCATTAAGCATCATTTGTTGGATGATACACTCATGAGTATCATTTGATCTTTCTATAGGTTGTACTTTTGTCTCTCATGACAGTCTTCTCCATCCACTGCTTCCCCCTAGTTACTACAGCCAGTTCATTCCTTCTGCCCTTAAGTCTCCCCTGAGCCCCCTCTGTCATTCTGATTTCTCTTTTGTGTCATGAATTACAGGGACCCGGACTTCTGGTAAGGTGACTAAGGGCAGAACTGAGATCTGCAGATACTTACAGATGCTCACAGAATTTGGATATTCACCAGACATCCTGAAGAAGGAGAAGAAAAACAGGTAAATCCCCCATAAATAATCACCCCAACCACCACCTCTGTGAATAAGCCTCTCCACGCAGAACGTGCCTTCCCAACCCCATCCCAGCCTCCTTTCTTCTCACACATCCCAGTGCGACCTCCCAAGAAATAGAGAAATGGAAATCTGCTGCAAGGAGTCAGCCCTCCATCAAGATACTTTGGAACTGCTTGCTGTGTGGGATCATTAGGCCTCCACTTCCCTCTAGTTATTCCACTGGTCTTAGACGATTAAGAAGAATGAGCTTACCTCCCCATTGGAGCCCCAGGCTTTGCTGGAGCGACCTTGAACTTGGACAGCCCTTAGAGGCCATCTTGCTCCTCCCCCCCACCCACAAAAATGCACCATAAAGGGTCAGGGGATGCTGTTTCTCAAACATTGCCGGCATTAATACCTCCTCTCCCACAACCTTTGGGATTTTTTACAATTTGGTCTTTCTTGCTGTCCAATTTCGGCTTTCCTAATCATGTGACAAGCCCATTTGCTGTATGGTTTTACTTCAGCAGGACCTAAACAGGACCAAACTGTTTCCCTTGGAGCTTCCTACCATAGCAGAGATAAAACTGGCCCTGACACAGGGTATCCGGCCCCTCACCTGCACTCCTCGCCCTCCAGCAGCTTGCGGTAGGTGGCGATCTCCACATCCAGGGCCAGCTTCAGGCTCATGAGCTCCTGGTACTCACGCAGCATCCGTGCCAGCTCCTCCTTGGCCTGGTGCAGGGCGCCCTCCAGCTCATCCAGCTTGGCCCGGGCGTCCTTCAGGGCGCAGTCCCCCCGCTGCTCAGCGTCAGCAATGGCCGTCTCCAGATTGGCGCACTGAAGGGCAAACAGATACAGCACTTAAGAGTTAGAGCCCAGTTCTGAGATCTTGCTAGGACAACCTCCCCTCGTTTTGTCCTGACTGATGGTAAATGCTTGGAGATCCTACTGGTTTATCCAACTTTGGCCATCCCTAGAGGTGAGTCTGTTCTTCCCCTCACTCCAGGCATGGTTCACCCTGGCTCATTCCTCTGAATCTGAAAGTAGAAAACCTTCACCTGGGAGGAAGGAGGGGAAGGCACTGAGAAAGTGGTTGGCCTGGGCATGTGGCCCCTGCCCTCTCCCTCCTGGCCTGAAATATCAGCTGTAAGATTCTTATGTCAACTCTGAAAAAAAAGTCTGTGAGCAGCTAGACCTCATTCAGCTCTGCAGTGTACAGGTTGTTTTAGGAGATCCCATAAATCACAAGGAAAACATGAGGGCTAATATAGTTCCTACTAATAAAATGTCCTATAAACTTGCCACACTTAGAGTTTGGTCCCCAAATCCCACAGAGAACTATGCTAAATGGTAACAGGCTTAGAAGATACCTTTACATAACTGAGAACAGAGAACCAAACACTGCATGTTCTCACTTATAAGTAGGAGTTGAACAATGAGAACACATGGACACAGGGAGGGGAACAATGTACACTGGAGCCTGTTGGCGGGTGGAGAGAGATAGAGCTTTAGGAAAAATAGCTAAAAAAAAAAAAACCATAGCTAATGCATGCTGTGCTCAATACTTAGGTGATGGGTTGATAGGTGCAATAAACCACCATGGCACACGTTTACCTATGTAACAAACCTGCACATCCTGTACATGTACCCCAGAAGTTAAAACAAAAATTAAAATTAAAAATAAATAAATAAATAAAATAGACTGGGCATGGTGGCTCATGCCTGTAATCCCAGCACTTTGGGAGGCCAAGGAATGTGAATCACCTGAGGGCAGGAGTTCAAGACCAGCCTGGCCAACATGATGAAACCCCGTCTCTACCAAAAATACAAAACTTAGCCGGGCGTGATGGCACACAGCTGCCCGTGGTCCCAGGTACTCAAGAGGCTGAGGCGGGAGAATTGCTTGAACCCAGGAGACAGAGGTTGCAGTGAGCCCAGATTGCGCCACTGAACTGCAGCCTGGGCGACAGAGGGAGAATCCATCTCAAAATATATATATATAATATAGAGATATATATATATATTAATTAAAGAAGATACCTTTGCATAACTGCAGCTAGGGCTGTGTGCTTACACGTATGTGAAAGCCCCCAGGGGGCTTCCTGAGCCCTTCAGTCCGGATGTATTCCCTCAACTAAGGTTTTGGTGAGAGGTGAGGTTTTTTTTCTGGAGTATGTGCATTTGTAAAGCCACATTTGCTTCACACCAAGGAAAGCAGCTGATCCAAGGCCAAATGGGCTGTAGAATATTGTCCAGCTGTCGCCATCCTCCTCTGCTGGGCAGGCCCCCAGCAGTGCCAATGCCCTCGCATTTTGGATGAGTGGCTCACAGCCTCAAGTAGATGCCTAGGACCCAGCCTTCTAGCCACAGAAAACCCTTCCCCACCCTTGGGACTGTAGAGGTTTTAATCATTCATGGAGTGGCCACACACACTGTCACCTGAATTCGTCAAACTGTCTTCTGTTCATTTTTTACTGACCAAGATCCCACAGAGTGAACCTGGGACAGAGAGACACCAAAAGCTTGGGTCTTCTGAATGCGGCCTGAGTTGAGAGGACTTGAAATTTTAGCATTCTTTGAAACAAATGTCACATGGATGCTGAGGACACCAAATGCCATGAAACTCTGCATGTGATGGAGGAGGCCAGAAGGGCAGGAAGCACCTTAGCTGAGGGCCTTCAAAAGGAGCATTGCGAGTGATCCCCATTTGTTCCCCATAGAGGATATCTTCCCTCACCACCAAAGCAAGGTCACTTTCTGGTAATAATCTCATCCAACCATAAACACATAGCATTTCATTAGTTAAACACTGTAGTAGAATACTGAGGGTAGCTTCAAACATCTGTGTTTTTTTCTGCACTTACATAGCTCTTGATTAAACAAAAACACAAGTTATTTAATGCTGGTCTTTCTTCTTCCCACTACCATGAGCACAGAGGAGTTGTGTGTGTGTGTGGGGGGGGGGGGGGGGGG